>NW_003298802.1:130710-236779 GCF_000151645.1 Tuber melanosporum | reverse complement strand
ATGAGAAGAGAAATTGTGCGAATATAGAACTGTATTGCATGAGATTTAAATTAGGTAAAATTAACAATTAGAACTATGATTATTAAGATTTATATAACAATTAGAGCACAAGAGGGGAATTGAAGGATTTGGTAAACAGAAGGAAATTGAGGAAGAAAGAAGACGTAAGAGAAGTATTAAGCAACTTGGAGAACCGAATAAACAAAGAGGAATAAATAGAGATATAAAAAAGGAAGAAATAATCAAGGAGGGTGTAAAAGTAAAAAGGGAATTAAGGAATTCGAGTAGGATTGGTGGTATTTCGACCTGTGATATATAGTAAGAGGTATTAAATTGTACATTCAATATTTTCATTGAAGTCACCTTCCGGAAAGGTATTAAAGATGTAAAAGTTCGATAGTAAGATTCCCTCCTTCGCCCATGACTTCAAGCGTTCCAGAGCCTCCGAGGCATCACTTTTTAGCCATTGTCGCTTATCTTTCAAGATATGCTTTCAGCTGGAAAATAACTGCTCAGGGTCTGCAAAGATGGCGGGTATGGAGAAGACATCAAGTGCCATGGAAGTGAGCTGGTTGGTAGACTTGGTGGAGTTCAACCAATAGCTGAAGGGAGAATCAATAACAGGTTCAGGTAGGGACTGGATATATCTTGAATATGCATCTTCTGTTTTGGATAAATTAGATAAAATAATATAATTAAAGAGATATACAGGATTAGAGTTGGTGTAAAGGGAAATGTAAGCAAATCTGGGGTAACATGCTGCCGTTTTGCCTGCCAGGGTCTGTGACATTTCTCCACTTCCTCCATTATTCCTGCTCGTATACCTTTACCAGGCTCCATGTCTGAGCTGAGATTCCAGGAAGCTATATCGTTGCTAGCTCTTCCACGGTACTGTTCCTCCCAGAGTACTTGCACAGTCTCCTTTGCCGACGGAACTTCCTGAATTGTCCAATCTCCCTGCTCGATGCCCCTCTCGAAATAGTCCCACTTCTGGCGTAGATTCAGAATTATAGCGGCAATATACACCGGAATTTGGCAGATTTGATGACTCTAAGCTTGTTATTTTGCCAAACCTAACTGAGCAGCGCGGGCAAGATAGGCCTCTGGGTAGTGCTTGCTAATAATATTACTATTAGTAGTCTCAGTAAAAAATAATTCACCTACTGTACGACAGCAAAGAATAATATCTTACTGGTAAATTCCACAAAGAGAGTCAATTGTGGGAATTACTTCCCTTACATTTGGTACCTTTCCGTCCAAAGATAATGTTGACCGCAAAAAGGGCTGCAGGATCCGTACCGCTAATTCCAGTTCTCTCCAATCGGTCTCAGATAATATATCTGCCTGTCAGCCATGGGCATTTAAACAAAATAAATTTACTGCCTCCCGGTTTCTTAAAAGACTTTGGATCATTGAAAGACCCGAATTCCACCTTGTAGGATTCCTAGCTTATAGCAGTGTTTCAGCCACCAGGTGACAGAGTTGCTGTTTTCGTTGAACTGATGAGCGTATGCAAACTCTTATATTATGTACTTTTCTCCAGAGACCAATATTTCGCCATAAGGCCATTGTCTCATCTGTAACGACTACAACATCCAGTAGTTCATTGATGCCGCCAACATGCCCAAACCGGATGGCCTTAATAGAGAGATTCAACACATGTCCCATGCATCTCAGGTGGCGATTTTCTGGATTAAAGGAAACATCATAATCTAACAGAAGCTGTGCAATTGACCGGATCATTGTATTATGGTTAGAGGCGGTATGCACTTGAAAATGTCCTACATTATCCAAAAATGCATAACTAACAATTGCGATAGTTTCATTAGCTCAATTGTTTACCGATTTAAAAATTAGAATGGAGTGCAATTCCTACTCCTTGATGATATTTACCACAATATCTGCCAGAGCTTCTCCTGTATGGGGTCCTTGAATCTCGCATAAGGCAAGTACGAGGTTATATCTAGTTCCCCTATTACTGGTATAACTGGTACCGGTACTCGGTTATTGTTTTATGTTTTGTTTTAAGTATCGCTTTAATACTTAGTTTGTTTTAAGTATCGTTTGATACTTGGTTATTGTTTTATGTTTTCTTTTAAGTATCGCTTTAATACTTGGTTTGTTTTAAGTATCGTTTGATACTTGGTTTTGTTTTATGTTTTGTTTTAAGTATCGCTTTGATACTTAATTAGTTTCACCAAAGTGTATCGATTAATACCTTTGATTAGTTTCGTTCATGCTAGACATGAACAGATTTCTGTATTTAATGACTGCCTATTTCTATGATAGAAAAGGCAGACTTCGACAGACATTATTTCAATATACTTGGTTGAACGGTTACTTCTTTGTTTCTCACTACACCCTGGAAGCCTCTTTTAGTTCTCAGCTCTCGCCTCCTCTCTGGAAGAGCAGGCCACCTGCCAACTATCGTATCTATTACCAATAACGTGATTAGCTCCTTGTGAACACCTTACATTTTTTTAACCTCAGCAAGTGGTTCAGAACCTGTCCCAGGATTTAGGCCTGATCAACCAATCAATATCCACCTCAGAATGCTAGCCGAGAGAAGCGGCAGAATCACGGCACATTCGGCTTTGTCTCTAATCCAAGATAGAGACTTTGACGACCAGGAGTGGGAAGCAAATCCCACGACAAGACCTTACAAGGAAGAAACAACCCCGGCTCTCTGCTAAAGAGCTGGGTGACCCTGCTAACACGGAAGACACACAACCTCCAGGAGAATTCCCTGCTACTCCAGCAAAGAAGCCTTCCTTTGAAGCTCCAGTCGATCACGAATCCAGTAGGGAATAGGACATGGCTAGCACAGGAGGAGGGCCCTCTGGAGGAGGAAATTCTCGGGCTCGGCCTGAAGAAGAGGAAGCTCCTGCAGCATTTGAACCCCATAAATTTAAACTGCACCTCCCAGCGAAGTTTACAGGAGAAGGAAAATACCTCAAACCTGAAGTCTTTGACCGATGGGTGACGGAACTCACATGCTATCTTCTCCTGTAAGGGAAAGATGTAGAAGAACCTACAACAGGAGTATACATTGTATCATACTGCGAAGGAAAGGCAACCGACGCATATCACCAATGCTATAAGGAATACAGTGGAAATGTAAATTATTAAGAGGATTATCTAGATTACCTGAAAGGATGATTCCAATCCTCTATAACCAATGACCTCCTATACAACAAATCCAACTAGCTTCATCAAGTTAATGGAACACATGTCAAGAGAATCACCGATGTGGCTACAGATCTGATGATGTAAAAGGACCGAATGGAGAAAGGAAGTATCTCCAAGTACATCCTGAAGCCACGATTCTATGACACTATGCACCCTACCCTCTGGCGAGAAGTAGAACCACTCAAGGAAGACAGCGACGATATTGCTATAATAATTACAAGAGCAGAAAGAAAGGACGCAATTCTCTATGAGACTAAGGCCTACAAAACACTGACATCCTCTAGTAGGATTAGCCAACCACGGCACAAGGACCCCAGCAACTCTGAAGACGATACCCCATAGGATTTCAAGAAGAAAACAAAATCTTCCAAAGAATTGAGACGGCAGAAAGGAGAATGTTTTGAATGTGGAAAAAGAGGACACATGGCAAAGAACTACCCT
Source organism: Tuber melanosporum (assembly GCF_000151645.1). Taxonomy (NCBI): domain Eukaryota; kingdom Fungi; phylum Ascomycota; class Pezizomycetes; order Pezizales; family Tuberaceae; genus Tuber; species Tuber melanosporum. The sequence continues at coordinate 233,149 of NW_003298802.1, read as the reverse complement.
ACGAAGAAAGGAAAAGGAAATGCAATTAAGCTAGAGGCATCGGCGAACAATGTTGAGAGCAATACGGATGATACCCAACTTAGCGAATATGAGGAGATCCATATCGGATACATCGATGTGAAATACAACAGTATCCGAACTCCGGCTACATTCAAGGAACACACCAGCCTGCTAGGTACTATTCTCATCAATGGCAAAAACACTCTAGTCCTATTCGACACTGGCGCGATTGGAAGAGACATGATCAGCAACGCTTTTGTCTCTGTCCATGGACTTCCAACTCGAGACCTTAATCAATTCATACCAGTCAATATGGCAGTTAAGGCATCACCATCCACCAGCCATAAAACCTTTAGTACAACTATCCCACTTGGTTCTGCCATCCTGCCCCCCCAGGAAATGTTAGTCGGAAACCCAGCCAAATACCACGCCCAAATAGGTATGCCATTCCTGAACCGCCACAAAGATATAATTAGGTGTGGGGAATCAACAATCGATTTCCCAGATCAGAAGGTCAGAGTATCATGCAAGCCAACAAGGGGAGAGTACCGAGCCGCAGTCTGTGAAGCAACTGCCCAACGACTATTGAACGAATACTCTGATGTTTTCCCTGACCAAATACCCTAAGAGCTACAGACTATGAGAGAGGTGAACCACCACATTCGCCTCCGAGACTCCACTAATCTCAAGAGCCAACCCACCTGCTCTATTCCTGACACATACAAAAGTCGACTTTGTGATTAGAGTAAACAATAACAAAGAAGAGGAGTCATGTACGAGGCCGAAACCCCACGTGCCGCTCTTATGTTTGTTCAACCCAAGGCAGATGGCAAAGGAATCCGCCCCTTGGCTGACCTTAAACTACGGAATGAAAACACGGTTATAGACAGCTCCACTATCCCAAACCAATCCCAAATCCTGAACGCACTTATGCGGGCTAGACTTCGAAGCAACATTGACCTAAGCAATGCCTATTTCAAAACAAGGTTAGATCCGGATTTCGAACGCTACAACAGTTTCAAAACACCCTTCGGAAGTTTCATTAGCAGAGTTATGTTCTAAGGTGATATGAATGCGCCCGCCACCTTTATGCGAATAATGGAAAACCTCCTGAGCGAATACCTCCACCATTTTGTCTGGATCTACATTGATGATATTCTCATCTTCTCGAATACCAAAATAGAACATGCCTACCATATAGGTTTGGTTTGTACCAAACTAAGGGAAGCTAAATTCTATGCTAGCAGAAACAAATCAATCCTGTTTGCCGATAAGCTCAATATTGTAGGACATGTTATAGATGACGAAGGAAAACATGCAGCCCCTGAAAAATATCCTGTTTAACAGAATGGACGACACCCCTGAATCAAAAGGAACTCATGCGATTCCTAGTACTAGTCAACTACATTTTCCTGTTCCTTCCACACCACGCCACTGTGACAGTGCCGCTCACAGACCTTACCGGCAATGCACAATTCGTCTGGACCCATACTCATGACCAAGCATTTACCAACATCAAGGAGTTGATTAAAAGTGCCAATGTTATACAACCTATCCACTATAGTAAACCACAGGCGATATGGCTAATTACTGATGCATCAGATGTTGGAGTTGGAGCATGAGTTGCACAAGTTGCCTCCTATGAAACGGCAAGACCGGCAGCATTACACAGCAGGAAGTTTACTAACTCGCAGATCAACTATGGACAAACAGACAAGGAAGCCCTTGCTGTGATTGATGCTCTGGCCGCTTTCAACCATATTCTAATGAGCAATACCTTCACTATTGTTACCGACCACCAACCTCTCACTAATCTTAAAACAGAAAGAATACCTGGAAGGCGAAGAACAAGATGGATAGGCAAGATCAGCAAATACGATGCAAAATTCATCTATACTCCTGGAAGAACGAACTATTTAACTGATGCTCTCTCCCGCCTATATGAGAATCAAGACCTCGCAGATCCTCCTCTCGTTCATGACTACACAAGACAAAGCGAAGACAGTCCTGATAACACCTCCTATGAACAAGAACCATCGATGGCTACCGCCAGTTCAGACCCTGCCTCCAATCCTTTCTCTTACACCATGTACAGAGCTATCGGAACTGAACGAGGAAAAGACATTGATGACGAATGGAAAGACAATTGCACCCTCCACAGCACACCTCCTCATCAGCTTGAACAAAGCAGGCTCTACTGGTTCTACTGTTGTCATGACACCTGCCCTTTCCACTAGACTGAGATTGAGTTCGGCAACAGATACCAGCGACCATACTATATGTCTACTAATAATTCCAAAAAAACCAGTTTCCACACCGCAGAAGGAGCAGAAGAGATGATAGATGAAGATAGACTGATCAAACCTCGCCATACCTTTAATCCTGTTCCAACACGACACCAAGGTCTTGAAGACCTCAAACAAGCAGCCGCCTACGTGGATGCAATAGCTTACCTATACCCTCCGCAGTCAGCCCTGCCATCCTCTCCTCCTTTGATGGACTCACGGCCACTATACGGTGGACGCTTACGAGTATACAACAATGAAACCATTGTTTCTGTCATACCCCAAACAATTCCCAAACATCGCCGACAGGGATGTTAGATCAGCCCCAGAATAATTAACCTCCTCTTTTCAAAGCCAAATGATAGCAGGATATCACCAGGATCCGATCTACTTCAAAGCTATGAATAGCTCTAGGCATGGAGACCTCACCCCCTACAACATATCCAACAGAATGGTCTATACCAGCACCTGTTACGGTGAACATTGCCTATACATCCCGAAAGGCCATAGGTTCAATGAAATGACTATTAGGCAATATGTCATCACCGAGATTCACAACAAAGGACACCACAGTGCACACCGCAACCTCCGATATGGCTCAGAATATGTTTACTGGCTTGAAATGTGAAAGGACCTGCGCGATTTCGTCAAACAATGTGAACTATGACAGGGAAATAAGGAGCGAACACAACTACCTGAAGGGAAAGCACAGACCCTCCAACTACCATGTGAAATTTTCGAATCCTATGCCCTCGATTTCGCGGGACCTTTCAACAAATCCGCCGGATATGACACCATCTTGTAGCTGTGGATCGATTTTCTGGATATACATGGCTCTTACCAATGAAGGTTACCGATTCCTCTACAGACACCAGGAATAACCTCCAACGATACCTGTTTACCCCCCATGGGTACTCCTTATCTATTGTCAGTGATGCTGATCCTCGTTTCAATGCCAGACTCTGGAAGCAAACCTTGACCTCCCTCAGAATCAACCACATTATGGCTGCACCTGGACATCGTGAGACTAATGGCCAAGCAGAACGAAAAATACGTACAGTAAAGACTGGAATTAGGAACATGATCAGTGAACGACAAACCAACTGGCAACCAGCACTCATTGAACTAACCGCATAGATCAATGCCGGATTCTCAGACACCTTGGGAATGTCACCATGCAAGGCAATCTTCAGCCGTCAATACCCTCTCCTACCTACAACACTATTTAAGAACTCCTCAGTCCCCACCTCCGATGACCACCTAAACAGCCATCAGGCAATTCGGAATGATGCCTTCTAAGCTGTTAAAGCTGGCCGATTCCGAAGCACCACTACTGCTCAGCAGCGACGACGCAAACATGTCCCTATTCCGCCATGTGATATACTCATGGTACATGGAAACAAGTTCATTACAAATGTTAGACTCAGAAAGAAATTACAACCCTGATGGCGAGGACCTTTCAAGGTCATATCTTTTGACGAGCATACAGAAAACTACACTGTTCTGATGGATAGATGCATGGACTGCCACAATACCGCAGTCTTCCACGCCTCTGCTGTCAAGCGATTCCACCCAAATGACGACTCCAAGTTCCCTGGAAGAGCCCATTCACGACATGAACATATCATCATTGACAAGAATGATGAATGGAAAGTTGAAGAAATCAGAGACCACCGCCTTCGGTATGGAAATGATCAGTTCCTGGTCAAATGGAAAGGATATCCAACAAGTGAAAACAGCGGGGAACTGATAGAAGGACTAGAGCACACAATGGATTTGGTAAATCACTGGTGGAAAGATAACATGCCAAAGGAATCCCTGCCTCCAACGATCAATTATATCACCATGTGCTGGACACCTACGATGCCAAAAGCTGAGCGATGGCATGCAGAACTCGAAGCTAGAGATGGAATTTGGGCACCATACTTTGAGTCGGAATACGAAAGCAGCGATGAGGAAAATCAAGGTATGGAGAAGGCTCTCGACAACCTTATCTAGTCACCAATCACCATCCGAATACCATAACGATGTCACACTATGTGGAACTCAATGTGAGGCTGCGAGAGCAGATTGTTGGACTGTTGTTGAACCGTAATGCTATCCAACTAGAAGACTACTTCGAAATCCTCTAGATAGATTACTGTCCTGATTGCGATCATGCTTGGGTTGATGTACAGCACAAATCTGGTATTCGTGACTACTGCAATTTGCATTTCTTCAAGTCTAAATGTTTTCTTAGAATCTCCTCTTGTCCATGGTACGACACTTGTGATGTAGAATTCTTAGCGGAAACTGAAGCCAGGAGTTTTTCAGACTCCGGTTTTGATGATTATTAGGTTTTTGTTTGTTTGAACAGTTGTTTTGTTTTAGGGAATGTAACTGGTACAGGTACTCGGTTCTCGTTATATGTTTTGTTTTAAGTATTGCTTTAATACTTGGTTTGTTTTAAGTATCGTTTGACCCTTGGTTTTGTTATATGTTTTGTTTTAAGTATCGCTTTGATACTTAATTAGTTTCACCAAAGTATATCGATTGATACCTTTGATTAGTTTCGTTCATGCTAGACATGAACAGATTTTTGTATTTAAAGACCGCCTGTTTCCACGATAAAAAAAGGCAGACTTCAACAGACAGTATTTCAATATACTTGGCTGAAAGGTTACTTCTTTGTTTCTCAGTACACCCTCAAAGCCTCCTTTTGTTCTCAGCTCTCGCCTCCACTCTGGAAGAGTAGGCCAACTGCCAACTATCGTATCTATTACCAATAGTGTAATTAGCACCTTGCGAACAGGTGACAACTGGTAAAATGGGCAACTGCTCCTAGGACACTCATGGTATGGTGGGGGGATGTACTGGCATCGACGAATAAATGTATCTGCATTGTAGAATCTTTACTCTCTGGTCCAACTTTATTCTTTTGATCGCTGTAATTCCCTATAACACATGATCTGATCTTATCGCTGGATTTTAGTACTTTATATCGCAGTTGAATATGATGTATCAACTCTTGAAATGAATCATGTGCTATAGCCGAAAAAGCCGTGTTACTATAAATTATCCAATTTAGCAAAGGTCAGTCCGTAGAATCCTTGGTAAATGATTCCTGTAGCAAATTCTGGGCACGGGCAAAGGTGGTAGTTAACGGGCTTGTCCTAGCCAGAGGTACAGATCCCTGGTGAGACAATTCACAAAGTTGTCCACTATGCCTATCGCGTAAATGCCCCGCGGGCTTACTTGTGCTCCCATTTAAGGCATATTGGCTTTTGCCTATTATTTATAGTGTGAATTAGATTCTATTGATGGATGAAAAACTAATTTAAGTGAAATGAAAGCAGTAGGAGTGATTGACTCTTAATAATTAGGATACCAAGGTTTGGCTAACTTAAGGCCTGAAGTTGAAGTGGGGAAGTTAACAAAGGAAAGGGCGGCCAAGTGTGTATGCTTGACTGGAAGGATGTTTACAGTATCTTCTGAAACATTATCGGAGCTAATACGAATATGGCAAATGGTTAGTAGGCAGGGTGAGTTTCCCGGTTCGCATGATACAAGTTGAGGCGAGGATTGTAGAGCGAAATAGCCAGAGGAGGATTGGTTCTGGTCCACAGTTGGGTGAATCTTGCTTTCTTCAAAGAATGAACTATCAATGGACTTTTACAAACTACTTGATATAGCTAGGTATTGAGCGTCGATAGGTGTAGCAAATTGTTGTTGATGTTCCTGGCAGGTGGAAAGTATTGATAACTGGTACTGGTACTTGGTTATTGCTTTTGTTTTATGTTGTGTTTTAAGTTTCGCTTTTATACTTGGTTTGCTTTAAGCATTGTTTGATACTTGGTTTTATTTTGTGTTTTGTTTTAAGTATCGCTTTAATACTTGGTTTGTTTTAAGTATCGTTGGATACTTGGCTTTGTTATATGTTGTGTTTTAAGTATCACTTTAATACTTGATTAGTTTTACCAGAGTGTATCGATTGATACCTTTGATTAGTTTCCTTCATACTAGACATGAACTGATTTTTGTATTTAAAGACTGCCTGTTTCTATAATAGAAAAGGCAGACTTTGATAGAAAGTATTTCAATATACTTGGTTGAATGGTTACCTCTTTATTCCTCAGTACACCCTCAAAGCCTCCTTTTGTTCTCAGCTCTCGCATCTTCTCTGGAGGAGCAGGCTACCTGCCAACTATCGTATCTACTACCGATAATGTGATTAGCACCTTGTGAACATGTTATATTTTTTTAACCTCAGAAACTGGTTAAGAACCTGTCCCCAGATTTAGGCACGATTAACCTATCGATATCCACCTCAGAATGCCAGCGGAGAGAAGCGGCAGAATCACCGCTTATTCGACTTCATCTCAAAACCACCAGAGAGTTATTGATGACTAGGAGTACGAAGCAAATACAACGCCAAAATGTTATAAGAAAGAAACAAGCCCGGCGCTCTGCTACAGAGTCAGAAGAACCGGCAAACACAGAAGACAGGCAACCTCCAGGAGCATTTACCTCTACTCCAGCAAAGATGCCTTCATTCGAACCTCCATTCAACCCTGAATCCAGAGGTAAATCAGACATGGCTAGTCCAGGAGGAGGGCCCTCTGGAGGCGGAAAATCTTGGGCTCGGCGTGAAGAAGAGGAAGTACCCATAGTGTTTTGAATCACCTAAGTTTAAACTCCACCTCCGAGCAAGGTTTACCGAAGAAGGAAAAGATCTCAAACCCGAGGCCTTTGACTGATGGGCGACTGAACTCCAAAACTAACGTGGCTTGCCAGGAAAAGATGTGGAAGACCAGACAACCGGATTATAAATTCGATCGTTCTGTGAAGGAAAGGCAACCAACTTATACAACCAATGCTATAAAGAGTACGTGTCACGAACGTGGCTTAGTGAGGAAATGGTTTTCACGTAACACATGGTTATGAGTCACAGGTATGTTATTGTTTCACGCATATAACCTATTCGGGTTGTATGATTAGTTATGTGTGGGATTTGTGATGCTTTCGCACATGGCTCAAGTCTGAGTCATGGGACATGCGCATGACGAGTATGCCTTACGAGTATGCCTTATGGGCAAGCCTTGCGTATATGATTTATGTTTCGCACATGACCTCATTGTGATGTCATGGGGTTTGTGCATATGACTCAGTCGAGTCATATGACTTGTTTATTGCGTTATGATTGGTTTATGAGTTTTGCACGTGACCTCGCTATAAGGTAATGGGTTTTGAGCATGAGATCACTTTAGTCACATGATTAGTTTGTTTTGATTTGGTTTTGCACATGTGACCACTTTAGGTCAGATGATTAAAGGCGGGAAGAACACAATATAAGGAGGCCGATGCGGCCGAGGAAGATAGGTTCTTCACGCTTGGCTCTAAGTACTTTTCCGCGTCCTGGCCGTCGCTTCGTCCCGAGCGTTTCTTTCGCCATCATAGTGGGCCTTGATGCCTTTGATTCTGGGTGAGATATCTCAGTTCGCTTAGTAGTTCCTGGGGTCTTTGGTGTTGAGATCTGTTAGGCGTTGCGTGGCAGATACCTTGTTTGCGTCTCATTTCGTTAGACTGGTTATCTCACCATACTAGCACATCGAGCACTCATCATGGTCGCATACGAGCCCCTTTCGGTAAAATGTCTACGGCTTCCTGACTATAGTCTACTCGCAGGTTTCGCGTTGGATTGGGGGGATTCAATGTTGTGTTTGGGGGGATCACCCGTGTCGTTCTTTGGGCCAGCTCATGTCTTTTGTTGGGTTTTAACGGAGTCCTTAGTTCACGCGATACAAAACGCCCTTGGGTTAGACTGATGACCTTCCCCAGTATCAACTCGTCGTACCGGCTGCATCATTTCCTCAAGGGAGGGGGCCTCACCGGCCCCTCCCTGCCTCGTTCTTTATGTTTCTAGGATCGGAATCCTACGATGTCGTTTATCACCGTTCCCTTGGAAGTTTTGTCCTTGCGGCATATACGGTGGTTCAGTCAGGTGTCACCTCCTAGCTACGGTGGGGATGGCTTTGACCTTGAAAAACCTTACCCCCTGGAGTGGTTTTTCTTTACTACCTGGGGTGGTGTGGGACGATTGGCTGCCAGGCACTCGCGTTGTCTGTGCGTCTGGGTGGTTCAGTTGTGGTCTGTGGCTGGCGGCTTCACCCATTGCAAGTGGAGCCTATCTTATGTTTGTCTGCTCCTGTTTGTTCGCCCTTCCCCTTCTTGTAGCGTCAGTTGGGGATGGCTTTTGCCCCTTGTTCGGTCAGAGCCTGTTGCTGGACCTGTGGGGCTGGCTTTGGCCGGCTCTGCTTACTCTTTCCCGACTCGGTTGGATTTCGGTTCGGCTGGGTTGGATGGTGTGGCTGGTGCCGGCGCCTTTGGGTGTTGGTACTGCCTCCTTTGTGGCTCCCGGCTGAGGCTGGTGGGCTCCCCTCGGCTATATGGTGCTGGGGGTTGGGGCTCTGTTCGTGTGGCCAAGATCAATGGCCGCCTGGCAGGGCTGAGTATAAGCTGTCCTATGGCTGTCGGATGGTTAATCTGTCTGAGGGGCTGGGAGGGCTGGATGGGCTCTGTGGCGTCTGGTGTGTGGGGCTTGGGGGGGGCTCGTTGGGAGAGGAGAGGCACCTGCGAGCACCGGTCGGGCATGCGTCATATTGGGCGATATCTAATTAAGTGTTTCCGGACCGGTTTGGGCTGCTGGGTGAAGCTGCTGAGTGCTGCAAAGCTCCCCGATGGACCGCTGGACTGATGGCGACCTGTGCGGATAGTGGGTTGCAACCACCTTGTTGGACTTGTTTGGGTTCTGCGTGCTGGGTGTTGTGGAAGTTTGTTTGGTTTCTTTGGTTTGGCAATGGGCATGGCTGGCAGGGGCAAGGTACCACGGGTGGGAGATAGGCCCCACTGACTATTTCGGTCTGTCACCACCTCTATGTATTTCTTTTGTTTATGAGTTTGTTTTGGGGGACAGGCAGCAGGTACAGGTCCTCCTCACCATTACGCTGCTCGGAGGCACTTGGCAAAGAGGGTTTATAGGGTCGACGGCCTGGCATGCGGATGCGAGAGGTTGACATGTTGGTCACCTCCTCTCTGCCATAGTGTCACCTGTAGTTTATATTTTGGTTTGTTGTTGGTTTTCTATTGTGGTGGAGGTGTTGCGGGACGGTATTTAGGCCGGGTGGTAGTGGTTTTAAATTTTGTTGGACGAGGAACCTGGTTGGGTCAGTCTCTTGCTCTGCTTCGGCTACGCTTGGTGCTGGTTGGCTTCATACCAGAGGGGCTACAGACTTGGACCGGGGAGGGCGCTGGGTTGTTTGATGGTCTTGTAATTAGTTTCTGTGTCGGCATGACTTGGGGATGCCAGGTGCAGGACAGTAGACTTGTATAGCCTAGGATTAGTGGTATGCCGGTTAGCCGTATCCCTGTGCGGGCGGGGGCTCGTCATATGCCAGCATTAGCGGTACGAGTTTAAATAAAAATTAGATTGACTTCTAAGTACTTTTCCTACGTATTACTTTAACGAATATAAAACACCTTTACGATCTTTATCCTTATTGCAACATTATCGTTACGCTAAGAAGCAGTTGTTACGAAGACGAGTTAGAGAAAGCTTACGATAGGTGTCTCCGGTAGAAGAAAGAGGTCTTGTACTATCGGTGACATAGGCAGAGGCCTAGAGCTATCGTAAGACAAGGAAAGAAAGATAAGTATCGTTCCCCGTTGCCAAGAACTAACTATCTGAAAGGGGATCATTACAGTACGGCGGAAATCGGAGATTAAGAGGATCCACTGTTCTCGACAACCTGAAAGGCCGATTCTAAGCGTCTGTCACCAATGACCTTCTATACAACAAATCAAACCAGCTTTAGCAAGTTAATAGATCACATGTCAAAAGAATCACAGATGTAGCTAAGGATCTAATGATGTATAAGCACCGAATAAAGAAAGAAAGCATTTCCAAGTACAACCTTAGGCGACGATTCTATGATGCTATGCATCCTACCGTATGACTAGAGGTAGAACTACTCGATGAAGATGACGACGATATTGTAGTTATAATTGCAAGAGCAGAACGAAAGGACACTGTCCTCCATGAGACCAAGGTATACAAGACACTGACATCCTCTAGCAGGAATAGCCAACCACGATACAAGCTCCCCAGCAACTCTGAAGACGATAACCTACTGGTTTTCCAAAAGAAAACCAAATCCTCCCAAGAATAGAGAAGGCAGAAAGGAGATTGTTTTTAATGTGGAAAAACAGGACACATGGCAAAGAACTGCACTACAAAAAAAGGGAACGGAAAGGCGACTAACTCAGAAGGCTCGGCCAACAATATTGAGAATAACAGTGATGATGCCCAATCCCGCAAATATGAGGAAATCCATATAGGATATATCCATGTAGAGTATAACAGTATCTGACCTCCGGCTATATTTAAAGTACGCATTGCCTTGCAAGGTACTATTCTGATTAATGGCAATAAGGCTCGAGTTCTATTCGACACAGGCACGATTGAAAGAGACATGATCAGTAATACCTTTATCTCTGTCCATGGACTCCCAACCCGAGACCTTAAACAACCAATACTAGTCAATATAGCAGTAAAAGGGTCATGATCAACAAGTCATAAAACCTATAGCACAACTATCCGACTTGGTTCTGCCATCCTACCGCCCCAGGAGATGCTGGTTGGAAATCTAACCAAATACGATGTGCTCATAGAAATGCCATTCCTGAACCGCTACAAAGATATAATCAGATGTGGGAAATCAACCATCGATTTCCCAGATCAGAAGGTCAGAATCTCATGTAAACCAACAAGCAGAGAATACTGAGCCGCAGTCTGTGAAGCAACTGCCCAATGCCTGTTGGATGAATACTCGGATGTTTTCCCTGATCCGATACCCGAAGAACTAACTCCTATGAGAGAAGTGAACCACCACATCCACCTCGGAGACCCCTCTAACCTGGACAACCAACCTACCAGCTCTATCCCTGACGCATACAAAAGTCCACCATGTGACAGGATCAACCAACAACAAAGAAGAAAAGTAATCTGCTCAGCAGAAGCCCCAGTTGCCGCTCCTATATTTGTTCAACCCAAAGCAGATGGAAAAAGAATCCTCCCCTTGGTTGACCTCAAACTACGGAATGATAACACGGTTATGGATAGCTCTGCTATCCTAAATGAAACCAAAATTCTGAATCCAGTTGGACGGGCTAGATTCCGAAGCACGATTGACATAAGCGATGCCTACTTTCAGACAAGGTTAGATCCAGAAAGGGAATGCTATAACAGTTTCATTACCCGAGTTATATTGCAAGATGATATGAATGCGCCCGCTATCTTTGTGTGAATTATGGAAAACCACCTAAGCGAATACCTCCACCATTTTGTCTGCATCTACATTGATGATATTCTCATCTTCTCAGACACCAAAACAAAACATGCCTACTATATAGGTTTGGTTTGTACCAAACTAAGGGAAGCTAAATTCTATGCTAGCAGAAATAAATCAATTCTATTTGCCCATAAGCTCCATATCCTAGGACATGTGATAGATAACAAAGAGATACATGCAGCCCCTATAAAAATATCCTGTTTAACAGAATGGACAACAGCCTAAAATCAAAAGGAACTCATGCGATTTCTAGGACTAGTCAACTATATTTCCCAGTTCCTCCCACACCACGCCACTAGGACAGCGCCGCTCACAGACCTTACCGGTAATGCAGAATTTGTCTGGACCCACACTCATGACCAAACCTTTACCAATATCAAGAGTTTGATTAAAAACGCCAATGTTATATGACATGTTGACTACAGTAAGCCGGACCCGATATGGCTGATTACTGATGCATCGGATGTTGGAGTTGGAGCATAGGTTGGACAGGGAGCCTCTCATGAAATGACAAGACCGGCGGCATTAGACAGCAGGAATTTCACTAATTCACATATGAACTATTGAACAACAGACAAGAAAGCACTTGCTGTGATTGATGTTCTCGCTGCTTTTAACCGCATCGTGATGGGCAATATCTTCACCATTGTTACCGACCACCAACCTCTCACTAATCTTAAAACCGAAAGGGTATCTGGAATGAGAAGAATAGGATGGATATGCAAGATCAGCAAATATGATGCAAAAATCAACTATACCCCTGGAAGAACGAACTATTTAGCTGATGCTCTCTCCTACCTATATGAGAATCAAGAGCTCACAGACCTCCCTCTTGTTCATGACTACACAAGACAAAGCGAAGACAGCTCTGACTATACCTCCTACGAACAAAAACTATTAATGGCTACGGCCAGTCCTGCCCCTCCCTCCAATCGTTTCTCTTACACCATGTACAGAGCTGCTAGAATTGAACGAGGAAAAGACATTGATGATGAGTGGAAAGGCAATTGCAACCTCCGCAGCACACCTCATCACGAGTTTGAACAAAGCAGACTCTACTGGTCCAACTGTTACCACAATCCCTGTCCTTTTCACCAAACTGAGATTAAATACGGCAACAGATACCAGAGACCGTACTATATATCTGCTGATGATTCCAAAAACACTAGGTTCGACACCTCAGAAGGAGCAGAAGAGACAATGGATGAACATGGATCGACCCAACCTCCCCTTGCTCTTAGTCCTGTCCTAAGAGGACACCAAGGTCTTAAAGAACTTGAATAAGCAGCAGCTTATGTGGATGCAATATCTTACCTACACCCTCAGCAGTCAGCCCCACCATCCTATCCTCCCATAATCGATTCACAACCACTATACGGTAGACTGTTACGAATATATAACAATGAAACTCTTGTTTCTGTCATGCCACCCACGATTTCAGAGCATCACTGACAGCTCTATGAAATCTTTGAAGAACAGGAAGCACGTATTGAACGGATAAGAGGATCCCTAATTGAGGATGAACGAGATGTTAGATCAACTACAGTAGAATTACCCTCCTCTTTCCAAAGACAAATAATAGAAGGATATCGCCGTGACCCAATCTACTTCAAAGCTATGGATAGCCCCGGACACGGAGATCTCACCGCCTACAACATATCCAACAGAATGGTCTATACCAGCACCCGTTACGGTGAACATTGCCTCTACATCCCAAAGGACAATATATTCAATGGAATAACTATTAGTGAATATGTTATCACCAAATTTAACAACAAAGGACACCATAGTGCGGACTGCAACCTGCAATCTGCCTCAGAATGTTTTTACTGGCCTGAAATGCGAAAGGACCTCTGCGACTTTGTCAAACAATGTGAACTCAGCCAGGCAAATAAAGAGCAAACACAACTACCTGAAGGCAAAGTGCAGACCCTCCAGCTACCATATGATATATTCGAATCATATGCCATCGACTTCGCAGGACCATTCAACAAATCCGCAGGATATGACACCATCTTGGTAGCTGTGGATCGATTTTATAAATATACATCGCTCATACCAATGAAGGTTACCAATTCCTCCAAAGACAACTGGAATAACCTCCAACGATACCTATCTACCCCACATAGGTATCCCTTATCTATTGTCAGTGATACTGATCCCCGTTTCACCACTTGATTCTGGAAGCAAACCTTGTCCTCCCATGGAATGAACCACATTATGGCTGCCCCTGGAGATCATGAGACTAATCGTGAAGCAGAACGAAAAATCCTCGAAGTCAAGACCGGAATTAGGAACATGATCAATAAATGACAAACCCACTGGGATCCAGCCCTCATTCCACTGGCTGCATATATTAATGCCGGATTTTCAGACACCTTAGGAATGTCTCCATACAAGGTAATCTTCGGCCGCCAATACCCTCTCCTACCTACAACTCTATTTAAGAACTCCTCAGTCCCTGCCTCCAATGACCACCTAAACCACCTTCAAGCAATTCGGAATGATGCTTTCCAAGCTGTGAAAGCTGCCTGATTCTGAAGCACCACTACTGCTCAGAAGCGACGACGCAAACATGTCCTTATTACACCACGTGATATGCTCATGGTACATGGAAACATGTTCATTACCTATGTGGGATGCAGTAAGAAATTACAGCTCTGATGGCGAGGACCCTTCAACTGTTATCCTTTGACGAGCATATAGAAAACTACACTGTCCAAATAGATGGATGCATATACCACAGCAATACTGCAGTCTTCCATGCCTCTGTTGTCAAGCGATTCTACCCAATGATGATTCCATGTTCCCTGGAAGAACCCACTCTTGACCTGTACCTTTCATCATTGATAAGGAAGATGAATGTGAGGTTGAGGAAATCCGAGACCACCGCCTTTGGCATGGAAATGATCAGTTCCTGGTTAAATAGAAAGGATATCCAACAAGCAAGAACAGCTGGGAATCACTAGAAGGACTAGAGTATGCAATGGATATGGTGAATGATTGGTGGAAAGACAACATGCCAAACAAATTCCTCCTCCAAGCAATCAATTATATCACCATGTGCTGGACACCTACAATGCCATAGACTGAGCGATAGTATGCAGCACCTGAAACTAGGTAAGGGTTTTGGGCACCATACTTTGAGTCGGAATTGGAAAGTAGTTATGAGGAAAATCAAGCTATGGAGCAGGCTCTCGACAACCTTATCTAATCACCAATCACCATCCGAATACCAGAGTGATGTCAAACTATGTGGAACTTAATGTGAGGCTGCGACAACGGATTATGGGATTGTTGTTGAACTGCGATGTTATCCAACTTGAAGACTATATCGAAATCCTCTGGATAGACTACTGTCCTGATTGTGACAACGCTTGGGTTGATGTACAGCATGAATCTGGTATTCATGACTACCATGATCTACATATTTTTGAGTCTAAATGTTTTCTTAAGATTTCTTCTTGTCCCTGGTGTGACACTTGGGATGAAGAGGAAATGGCGGAAATCGAAGCCTTTGATTTCTCAGACTCCGCTTTTGATGATTATTAGATTTTATTTGTTTAAACATTTTTTTTGTTTTGGAGAATGTAACCGGTACGGGTACTCTGTTATTGGTTTTGTTTTATGTTTTGTTTTAAGTATCGCTTTGATACTTTATTTGTTTTAAGTATCGTTTGATACTTGGTTTTGTTTTATGTTTTGCTTTAAGTATCACTTTGATATCCAATTAGTTTTACCAGAGTGTATTGATTTATACCTTTGATTAGTTTCGTTCATGCTAGAGATGAACAGATTTTTGTATTTAAAGACCGCCTGTTTCTATAATAGAAAAGGCAGACTTTGACAGACAGTATTTCAATATAGTTGGTTGAACGGTTACCTCCTTGTTCCTCAGTACACCCTCGAAGCCTCCTTTAGTTCTCAGCTCTCGCCTCCACTCTGGAAAAGCAGGCCACCTGCCAACTATCGTATCGATTACCGATAATGTGATTATCACCTTGCGAACATGTTATAGTATTGGCTGGTATGAAGAGGCTGTTGCGGCTGGCCAAAGCGGATCGATTTCACTAGTATTTGTACAAACTTGATTGAGTTCTAGTTTAGCATCCATGCCATATTTTTAACATGAGTAAAGCCTTTTAAAACAGAATTTACATGGTTAAACGAAATTGGATAAAGAGACTTACTAGGGTTAAGCGAGTTTGACAGGGGACTATTTGCTGCAAAATGAGGACCTCGCATTGAGTTTGACAAAAGTAGCTGCACCGGAATGCAGCTACTAATGGAACTTGTAGAGAAATTCAAGAGAGTAGAGGGTGGATGGGTAGAGGCAAGTAGTTGTGGTTTTGGACTGATTCTTCTTTGTAGGCTAAGCTGACGGTAGCGATAACGTGTGATTCTCGGTGACTCCCTGTGAGCTTTGTTCTGGTTATTCATTAAACCGCAATTAACACCCGACCACTGCGCTATGTTGAAAACTATTGATAATCAGCCTTTTCTTTCCAAATAACCCTGCATGGGAGCCAAACAACGGAAGGAATTGTCACTAAACTGTGCCTTGAGTAGGGACACCGATACTCTACAAATATCACCATAGCCACCTGTTTATATCAATTTCTCCACCAACTATACAGACTAGGCCCATCCACCATCAGCTCACTTGGCCTTCCACAAATTCAAAACAAACATCTACTTTGAGACAGCCTATCAGAAGCTGAAAGATCTGCTCCCATGAGGGCTGTGGTTTTGCGTAAGGGCCGTGCACATTTTATCACTCAGTCCCCTCAGTCTGACCAATCCGCAAGCAGTCCAGTCCTGAACCTTGACTGCCCGGTCAGTCTGAAATCTCATAGGACTACACCGATTTTCGACTATACTACCCAATCCAGTCCAGTCCATCGCCGACCATTCGGAACTCTGATTAAGAGAGAGGTTATAAGCACACGTTAAACTAATTGTAAATAGCTAGAGGAGATATACCTAAAGAAGTCTGAGCCATATATTGCTTTCTAGATAATATAGTTACTGCTTTTGACTCATGCCGATTACTTTTAAAAGGTTGCCTTGCATGTATGAACTATCAACGTGGGCTACCGGCATGCTTAAAATTAGAAGAAGTGATCAAGATGAGAAGATAACTATTAATAAAGTATATATTGACATGCAATTCAAGGTTGAAATATATAATATTTGCTATCTGAACATCTAGGACTCTAAATACCTGGTCTAATAACCATAACAAAAGTTGATTACGGATTCTCACTCAGGTTTCTTACTAAGTCAAACATAAAACAGAAATTAGGTATTAATTAAAACTTGTAAAACTCTCTTTGCCAATATCTGACCTTTTAGGTTCGGACCGCTGTTTTCAAATACATCTTTTCAGCCGCTCAATAGCCTCATAAAAAGAATTAAATAATTACTCACTTACTTAAATGTTGCAATAAAAATCAAATATAAAGCAAACTCCTTACTCCACTCTCCAGCCCCATCTCCCTTAAATGATTTCTTCTCGGGTGATCGTAGCCCGGACAGTTGGTATGGCGGGGAAATCTCGGAGAGCGCCCAAGTGCGGGGGAAAAAGTGATAGAACAGAAGGAAATAAAATTATAAGCGAAACAGACTAAACACCCCGACCAGAACAATGGTGTAACTACATATCCACCTGAACCGTGGCGTAACTATATATCCACCTAGAACATGGCGCAAGCATATAATATTATGAAGAAAATCAAAAAATCAAAGATGAAGTGATCAGAATGATACATGGTGGCTTAGGAGTGGGGGTTATCATGAATAACGGTGCTGTAATACTCGGTTCGTGCATTCGGACCGCCGGAAATAGGGTGGTAAACATGAAAAAGAGGTAGAAAAACGCCATGAATATAGGAGAACGTTAAATGGGTATATATTAATTTTGGAGTATTGCAAAGGGTGTGGATGAACGATTTATAACTATCATACTCTTCCTTAACCCAGAAAAGACCGCATCCGCATTAGATACCCACACCCCCACCTCCGCACCCTAAACCAAAAAACTCAGAAATCCCCCCTTACGGAAGCCAACAGCGAATCGTTAAGGAGACAGTTATAAATGAGGTGTCTGCCTTTTGGATTTTCCAGACAAATCCGGGGGAAATATTTGCCCCGGGAGACCGTATCAGCAAGAGTGTCATACCTGGGTGATACCCGGGGTGCCAAACAAGGCAGAGACGAAGGGAAGGGAGGCCTCTGAAATTCGTATGTTCGCTGGGATGTCGAAAAAGAGCCACCTGCCAATTATTCAGAGATGACGAATATGATTATACTCAGTGGGCTTGTGTCAGTTTCTCGGCTTGAGTAAGCTCGAATTCCAGCAGCAAATCCACAACTCCCGGATCTCCAAAGCTGGTAGCAAAGGTTAGTGGTGTTACACCGCCAGCCATTGGCCGATTCGGGTCGACATCTTTCCATTCTAATAGTAGTTTGACGACTTCCTGGCTACCGGACGAAGCAACGGAGGTGAGTGCAGTGTGGCCACCATTGCCTCTGAGGTTAGGGTTGGCATCCGCCATTTCCAAAAAGCAATTTGACAATTCCCACTCGCCTGCTTCTGGTGCCTAAAGCAAGAGGAGTTCTCTCATAGATGTTTGGTTGGTTGAGATCAAGATGTTTCAATTCCAGTAGTGACTTTACAACTCCCTCATGGCCTTAGCGGATAGCGAGTGTGACTGGTGTTTGGCAGTCGTTGCTCATCGTGTTGGGGTCGATATCACCCGGTTTAGCAGCAACCTTACAACTCGCTCGTAGCCATAGCTGGCAGCCACTATGAATGGCGTTTGGCCATTATTTCTGGCCAGATTGGGGTTGACATCTTCCCACTCCAACAGTAGTTTCGCCGCTACATCGTGTCTGTCCCGAGTGGCAATCAATATATTGGTTTGCGGCTAGGCAAAATAGAATCGATTTATGAATGAGTAGAGACTTGTTCTATAAACATGACATGACTGGTTCGATGTCCTATCTACGAGCGAGGACGGAGGCTATATATAAGGAAACACATGACTGCCAAGCCAGCATAGGTGGCTATTAACTTAATCAACCTTATGACATCTCTTACGATATCCCTAACAGCTGTGAGGACACATCACCCATACGGTGAGGACAGAGTTGCATCTGCCGGTTTCAACACACTCCCCAGTTGAGGATAGGATAGACATAAACATACAAAAATGCGAGAAACCTAAGGGAAACAACTAGAAAAAGAAGAACAAAGGTAGGAAAGCCGATCACCCTGAAGGGCTTTTGTGAACCGGTCGGCAGGACCTTCCTTTCCACTGATGAACTCTAACTAAAAGTGTCCCTGTTCGTACCTTTGTCTGATATATTGGTAACGCATATCAATGTGCTTCAAATGTCGATGGAATGAGGCATTGCACGTAAGAAAGTGAGAACTAAGGTTGTCTCCGTAGAGGAGCGGTTTAATGCTCGTATTGGTCAAATGCATTTCGTCACGCAGACTTTGTACCGATGCGAGTGCTTGTGCAGCAGATGTGAGAGCAATATACTCAGCCTCTATTGTGGAGAGTGCTACCACTCCCTGTTTGGTACCGTTCCAAGCGATTAGGCATCCAGCAAAGAACTTGGGGGATCCTGAAAAACTTCGGCAATCACTGAGGGAGTTGGCATATGAGGAATCACTGTATACACTAAGTATACTGTAAGACCTTTCTTTTGGACGGTGGTAGGTGAGTCTGTAGTGTAGTTTATAGGCTAGATAATAAAGAATGTTCTTGACCATACGTCTATGTGACTCAGAAGGATTAGAGAGGAACTGGGATAGGCAGCAGACACTAAACAGAATGTCAGGCCTAGTAATAATAGCAGCATATAAGAGGCTACTAATTGCTGATTGGTACCTTTTGGGGTCCGTGGCAGGTTCATGCTTGTCGTGCTTCAGTGGACATTCCGATGGTGACATAGGAGTGACAAGCGGCTTCGCTCCTGAAGAGAGATATTTCTTGATAATCAGGTGAAGGTAAGTGGTTTGGAAAAGGAATACAGATGTATTGTCCGTGTAAGCTCAATGGAGATAAGATGCCGGGGCTTTCCCAAGTTCACTGTAAAGTAAGTACCTAACCAACTGGTGAATCGATCGTCTTCTTTGGCAACAAGGAGTAAGTCGTCGACATAAACTCCAAGGAACTCATTATGCTGATGCTTAATATAGAGTACAGGGTCGGCTATCGATGGCTGAAATTCACGCTTTCTTAGTACTATTGCCAATGTCGTATTCCAACAGCGAGCTGACTGCTTTAGGCCATATATACTCTTTTTAAGGCGAAGAACCTTCCCACTTGGTACTGTAACTATAGTGGGCGATTTGATGTAAATCACCTTCTCAAGTGGAGCATTCAGATAAGCAGATTCAATGTCATATGGAACAGTGTGGAGATTATGCTGTATTGCATATGTGAGAAGAATGCGTAGAGTATCTGCTCATACCACGGCCGAGAATGTCTCATCATAGTCAATCTCTAGTATCTGTGTAAATCCACGAGCAGTTAGTCTTGCCTTAAACTTTACTAGATTGCCATGTTCATCACTCTTCTTTCGTACCACCCATTTTGTATCAACAAACCTCCAGTCCTTAGGTGGTACTGTCGGCTCCCACATTCTGTACGTCTCTAGTGACTCAATTTCCTTTTTCATTGCACTCGTCCATTCTCTTGACTCAGAACCACTGAGTGCAGTAGAGACCATAGGTTCATCCTCATCGGTGCAACCAAGGAGGGCAACTTCACCCAACTCCGAAGTCTAGAAGGGGGTTTAACCATTGGACCATGGTATGTACGGAACTCAGCCTGAGGTGGTGGCTTACAAATGATTACTTCTTCCGAAGTGTCATTCTTGATATCAGTAATGGATGTTTTCGGTGCTGATGCAGCTAAAGGGATACCCTGCTTTAGAGTTGGTAATCCAGGTGGTGGTGATGGAATCATTCCTGGCGTAGAGGAGTGAACAATTGATGGAGGAGTCATAGACTCCAGAGAGGATGGTTCAGGTCGAGCGTAGTAAAACAGATTTGGGTAGTGATCGTGGATCTCTGCAATAGATGCAGGTGCATAGGGAACCGTAGATGAAGTAGAATTAGATGCTGTATCATCGGTTGCAGGGTGTAACGTGTTCACAAGAAGCGAATCATGTTATCAGTAATAGATACGATAGTTAGCAGGTGGCCTGCTCTTCCAGAGCGGAGGTGAGAGCTGAGAACTAAAGGAGGCTTCGAGGGTTTACTGAGGAACAAAGAAGTAACCATTCAACCAAGTATATTAAAATAATGTCTGTCGAAGTATGCCTTTTCTATCGTGGAAATAGGCGGTCTTTAAATACACAAATCTGTTCATGTCTAGTATGAATGAAACTAATCAAAGGTATTAATCGATACACTTTGGTAAAACTTCTTAAGTATCAAAGTGATACTTAAAACAAAACATAAAACAAAACCAAGTATCAAACGATACTTAAAACAAACCAAGTATCAAAGTGATACTTAAAACAAAACATAAAACAAAACAAAGTATCAAACAATTCTTAAAACAAACCAAGTATCAAAGCAATACTTAAAACAAAACATAAAACAAAACTAAGTATCAAACGATACGTAAAACCCACCAAGTATCAAAGATATACTTAAAACAAAACATAAAACAAAACTAAGCATCAAACGATACTTAGAACAAACCGTAAAACAAAACCAATAACCGGTACCCGTACCGGTTACACGGGGAGTCGAATAGGCTGTGGTTCCATAATAGAAGTATCAATAGTTATCGTATTAGCAGGTGGTATCACCACTTTCACTTTGAAGTCATGCGATATAACCACTCTCCGTAGGGAAGGAATCCAGAAGCGATAGTGATTCTACTATTGGCCATATCCTACAAGAAATCCTTCTGCACTGCGTGCTAGTAGTTTTCCTCTTGTTCTTCCTCTCTCTTCTGGGACAAAAACATGTGCTCGAGATCCAAATGGCTGCAGGTGTCCAAGATCTGGCATCTCCCCTGTAAGAACTTCAACTGGTGATTTGTTATTTAGGATAGCATGTGACATTCGATTCCTTATATAGATAGCATGGGTAAGTGCTTCCCCCCATAGGCTTAAGGGTAAGACAGAGTAGATAAGTAGAATCAGTGCTGACGCGGTCACTGTACGGTTGAATCGCTCTGCCATTCCATTCGTTTCATGGATGTGAGCCATGCTTAACTTCTGTCTCACACCAAGCTTTGCTAATTCATCTTCAAACCACTTAGAGGTTAACTCTTCTTCATTGTCGGTTTGCACAACCTTAACCTTCATATCGTACTGATATGCAGCAAGCTTTAACATGTCGAGTAAGGCTTTCGGAGCTTCATCTCTAGTTTTGAGATAGCGAACCTCGGCTCCGTGTGAGTACATGTCGATTGCGGATATGAAGTACTTGCTTCTCCCCGGGATGTGTATACTGAATGGGCCGCAAATATCACTGTGGATAGTGTGGTATGGAGTAGGACTAACTTTGGTTCGAGCTTTAGATATAGTTCTTGTATACTTATCTTTGCTGCAGGCATGACAGTCAAAGATCCTGTTTACCGATAGTACTGCAGGAAGCCCATTTGTATCTGTGCGTAAGGTAGTAAAGGCTGATGGAGGTAAATGAGCTAATATTTGATGTAGCTGCATAACGCTTACATTAACGATCGCTGATGGCATCCATATAATTTCCAAACCAGAATATGGAATCGTCTCGAGCACTGTATTCTCATTAACAGTAATGGTGGTTGCTAGTGCATCGCCAGTCTTCCATGCTCCTGCCTGGGCCATTTGACACCATGAGAGAAGAGAAAACCGTAAAGCTAGAACTAGGAGGGTGTTGTGCAGGCTAATGTGCTGTGTACTGCCATCGGACAGAAGGGTTGTGAAACCTGCAGTGCCAATCGCAGTGGCCTGCAGTTGCTTACTGTTTCCTATGGTAACCATTACGTTTGTTGGCCTTGAACCAGTTATTGGCTGGCATCTGATGTCATGTGGCTACTCGCACTACTATCCAGGATCCAGGTATCTGGTGGGAATTCATCTTCGGTGGTTGGAAATGCATACCCTTTATTCTTGCCAACTAAAGTTGCCAATGTGGATGCTCCACCTGTCGTGTTCCTTTGTCGAGTGCGGCAATCTGCGGTGAGATAATCAATTCCTCGAAACTCTTTCAACTTGCAAAACGAACAAAGATTTTCTTCTTTCCTTCTTTCTCTATCATTTTAGTTACTACTGGCTGCTGCGAAGGCGGTATTTGTGTCAGTCGGCTGTTCCGCACGATAGAGGTCTAGTAACCTGGTACATACTTCATTGTATGTCGCTGTCTCTTTCTTAGTGAGATTATCTACCACGTTGTTGAGAGTGCTAGGAAGTGAGGTAAGGAAGAAGGCTTCTTTTACGACCTCACTGTTGGCTAACGGGAGAAGGACTGCTTCAAGAGCATCCTTGGGTGTGGAATCGGTGATTCGGGACCGGAAAGTGGCCCCAGATATTGGCTCTAGTAAGCGTTACCAGAACTCATCATATTTTTCGATACAGGTAGCAATTTCGTGTTTCTTGCTACAGCGAAGAGTTAGGATACTCTTCAGAAGAGAGTGGAGACTAGTCCCAGTCTTCCAGGCGAACATTTCTTCTAGTTTTGCCCAAGCAGTAGGTGTGTCGGGGGCTGAGGAGATCAGTGGCATTAGGCCACTGTCGATGTTGAGAAGTATGAAGCCTTTCGCGGGCTGGAATAGAGGGACACAGAAGGCTTCAGCAGTGTTATCGGTACCGTTAGGCTTTGGAGCTTTACCCGTCACAACATCCGATACACCCATAATATCTAGGAAGGTCATTGCGATTGACCTCCCTCTGTGATAGTTCGTTGCCCCACACAACCTCTCAATATGCAGGATGTTGAGGGACTTGTAGACCTCCGCCATCATAGCTGGAAGATGGTTTTGGATGTGGGAAGCGGAGATGCTTGTCTTCGGACAAGATTCGTATGGTTCACAGCGCTGAACCCGGGCTCATAACCTATTGATTTGCTGCTAGGCAAAATAGAATAGATTTATGAATGAGTAGAGACATGTTCTATAAACATGACATGACTGGTTCGATGTCCTACCTCCGAGTGAGGATGGAGGCTATATATAAGGAAACACATGACTGCCAAGCCAGCATAGGTGGCTATTAACTTAACTAACCTTATGACATCTCTTACAACATCCCTAACAGCTGTGAGGACACATCACCCGTACGGTGAGAACAGGGCTGCATCTGTCGGTTTCAACACAATAGTGGCCTTTCGCCAAAGATATCGGGCCTGTCGGGGTCAACATCTTCCTTTTTCAGGAGCAACCTCACGATTTCCGTATGTCCTCTGAGGCTGGCATTCCAGAGCGGAGTCCCGTCGCACCTATCTTCTTCGTCGGTGCTGACATCTTCTCGTTTCAATAACAGCAAAATGATTTCCTCATACCCCATAGCCGCAGCCCAATGCAGTGGGGTTCGGCTTTGTAATGTTTATTGTTATCCTTAAGCCCTAGTGGTTACTTGCAGTTCCCATGGAGATTGTCTTATCAAAGCATATTACTACATAAACCAGAGTACCAGCATTGCTACCGTCTATCCGACTTCTTGGGTCCCTCACATCTGCTACAGATGTGCGAAAAGCAAGGGACCGACTAGAGAGAGAAATAATCTTTCCGTCCACCACACTTGATATCACGTGGCTTACGTATGTTTTGGTCAATTTCCTTTTCGAAACCACAATGCATACAGGGATGCATTGTTACTATATGCTATCGTGATGGTCTATAGCCGATGAGATCATCATTGTTTGGTTCTACCAATAAGATTGCTGCCAGCCGATCAGGATACCTGTCAATCTCACCGTGCATCTGGCATCTGTCCGTTAGAACCATTCCTGTATAGGCAATCCCCAAGAGGTCGCCCCAATGCAATCAGCACATAGGTGCAAGGGAGATGAAAGGCTATTACCTGAGAGACTAGATGTGAGAGTGTTCTAAAATAGAAGCATGTCGAACTAAGATGAAGTTTTGGCTAAGCTATTACAATTTTAGCGGGAGGAGTAGTTAATGCGACAAGGTCATACACGTAGTTGTGTGCGGTTGACACTGTAAGTACTCGAACAAACGTCTCTTGTGCTACAGCGCCCATAACGTCCTCCTCTGGAAAGGGAGCAAAGGCACCATAACGCCTACTCTCCGTGACAAATCAAAAAGAGGAAAACACCCGACCTTGTTAGGAGAGGCGAGTCTACCATCCTTGCGGAAGAACCGTTCATTCGCGCTCTTACGCTAGATAGCGTCATATGCCAAGATCTGAGATCAACCGCCTATGTATGGGTTAACGACTTGAGAGGTTTATCTATATTAACCTACTATAGTTGAGTATAAAGGGCGCCCCGCCGCACCCACGGCTACAAAATACTGGCTCTTTAACTCACTACGTAAGCACATTTTCTCTGCCCAATATCTTATTAATAACAACAATTTCTTGTACATATTAAATCTACTTCTCTTTATTAGCAACGCATGGCCCTATTTTGAACATACTCAATTTGGACTAAAACTACATCTACCCCATTCTATCCTTAACGCGACATATTGGATTTTGTCGGCCAAGTCTTCCAATGTGAGAGAAGAATCTTCAAACAGAAGTGCAATGACATAGAGGAAGACGAACTCGCGGCCATAGCAGGTGCATAGTCAGGAATTTGCTTTTCGGGGCGCTGCAAATGGGGGGTGGCCGGGCGATATGGGGGGCGAGATTATGCGTTTGCAGGCTTAAGTAGGCATCGTCGTTGCCGCCTCGTGGGCTTGCCGTGGATTTATTTTCTCCTCCTCAGCGCGCTTCCATCTCAGGAGTCAGTTCATAACACCTTCATGCTGGTAGTCGGTGGCTAAAATGAGGGGTGTCCTACCGTCTTCGGCAATTGGTATGTTGGGGTCGAGTGTGTATGACTACCTATAGTTTGCCATTGTTTTTAACTTGTCCTTTCGACTAGACACAAATCATTCAGAACAGGAGCAACTACTGGACAGAGAATTGATGCAGAGAGAATTTGACGGACAGGTGAGAGCTGGGGAGAACGCGAGTGAGGTAATCGGGAGATATCTGTTGACCGCCTACAGTTTTTTCATTTTAACTCACTCGCAATAGGATAATTATAGCATCATACCCGCGGTGTTTCATCTCGCTTATCCTAAGAAACGTCTACCCGAGTACTCCACCCAGCGATGAACCACCATGATACCTAAATATACTGTCCAACCTCAAGACACTCGATTCGATTCCTCAACTTTCTAACAATCTTAGGTGAATATATAATAACTGAGCAACTTGGCAATCTGGACACCCCGCAAAGGTAATCTGGTTCGTCGTAAACAGCAAAGCCTCCGCGTAGTAAGAGAGAATTTTGGTTTCGGTAATGCCTATTCTGGCTGTGCAACGATTGGTGGGAGGTCTGTGAAAGCTGTAGAGAAAAGGGTGGTTTGAGGCGGCCCTGAAATGATCCCTCTGTGGAAATGGCGTAATAAAAATCTCCACACGAGGAATTTTTTCTCAATGGGGAAATTTCTCGTATGTTATTGAAATCTAATTGCCACAGGAAAAGAGACCACTAGGCGAGGTTAATACTGATTACACCTTTGAGTTACCTCCCGGTTCCTGGGAGCATTCTGTCATAGCCAATTGAATAATCGAAGAAAGATGCTCAAGTTATCGTAATTCACTCAAGAAGTAATCATAAGAGGTCAGAAATTGCCGCTGGGAGTATGGTCGGACTGAGGGAAAGCGGCCTTTAGCAGCCGTAGCAGCAGCTCGCCATCGTCATCTGCAGGCCGGTGCTTCCAGGGATTACTTGTGTTTCATGACTAAGAAATAATTTATGGGCCTCATTCTTTTCGCAAAATTGTGCGATTAATATACAGTCCCCCAGAGTGGCTAGAGAGTTGTCCAAAGAACTGTAGAATATAGAGTATGTTGAGGTAGGATGGTGTGGTATTTTCGTACCGTGGCATTACATCGGTAGACGGTGAATGTACCGTTAGAATTGGAATTGTTGAACCTCGCGCTGGGACGTTTGCAGTTGCCTTTTCTGGTAAGGTATCATAATTTTGTCTGTTTTTTTGTCTTGAGCACGGGCTGAGTGAGTCGGCTTCTCGTTGGATTTTGTTTTTCACCCGCGATCGAATAGAAGGAATTCCTGACGTCTAAGTTTGAGGTTCAATGGTTCAGTTCCTACGGGATATATATTTATCTTAAGCCAGGTTTACAAAATATCGCCAGCCGCATGATGCGCATCTAAGGTATTGAGCATGATTCAAACTGTAATGACTGCAGGTTATCCATAGCTATCTTCCTATTTCCAGGGTATCAAGCAGCTCGCACATTGGTTGCGATATGACACAAGCTAGAGCTTCCCTGTTGTCCCCCCGTGTTCGGGCGACCGCTGAGAATTTCGATCCGTTGAATTCCATTTCGCCATGTTATCTAGGGGATACAGGTGGGATCCTCGCTAGGCCATCTGCCCCTGGCGGTAATGGGACCGAATACAATGGATGTCGGGAGCGGGTGTAGCCCGTGGTATTCATCCATAGGGCTTATCCTTGGAGGTACCCCGGTTTTTCCTTTTAGGGGGTCTTCCCCATCTTGGAAGAGGAGAGCGATCGCGTTCCAAACATCGTCGGACGTCTCCCTCACAACGTGACTACTCTTGGCACCTTAACCATTCAACATCACCGAAGATTTAGTAAAAATGCAATCTGACGAGGGGGTAGTCAACTATCGGAGACTGGGCGAGGGCCGACCGCCACTCGGTTGGGCTGCTCAGAATGGGCACGATGAAGTGGTGCAAATGCTACTCAACCAAGCCAACATTAACCCCAACAAACCAGATAACCGGGGCAAAACGCCGCTCTCACTTGCTGCCGAGCAAGGGCACGAGGCGGTAGTGGAAATACTGCTCAAACGAGACGGCATCAACCCCGAGAAACCGAATAATCATGGCCAAACACCACTGTCAATTGCTTCAAGGAACGGGCACGCAGCAGTGGTGCAAACTCTACTTAGGTTGGGCAAGGCTAACCCCAACAAACAAGATAATGACGGCCGCACTCCACTTTCTTGGGGTGCTATCTATGGGCACAAAGGAGTGGTTGAAATAATACTTAGAGAGCACGACGTCAACGCCGACAAAGCCGATAAGCGGGGCCGAACACCTCTGTCATTTGCCGCTCACGGTGGGTATGCTGGAGTGGTAGACACTCTACTTGAACGCGGCGATGTTAACCCCAACAAACCAGATATCGGCGGTCAGGTACCACTCACCTTTGCTGTTTGGACTCAATCGTTGGCTACTGCGAAAAAGCTCCTAGCGCGTGACGACGTTAACCCCAACCAACCGGATACCGTCGGCCGAACACCACTTGCCCTCGCTGCGGAGTATGGGTTTGAAGGAATGGCGAAATTGCTATTGGAGCGGGGTGACATCAACCCAAATCAACCAAATACCAACGGTGCAACACCACTCGCCATTGCCGCTGCGAGCAGATACGAGGCAGTGGTGAAGGTACTACTCAGGCGCGCCGACATCATGCCCGACCAACCAGATAACAACGGCCGAACACCACTCGCTCTTGCTGCAGAGTTTGGGCGCAATGGAACGGTGAAAATGCTACTCAAACGGGATGACGTCAACCCCAACAAGCCAAATATCCACGGCCGAACACCACTCGCCATGGCGGCTGCCGTAGGGCACAAGGCAGTGGTGAATATCCTCCTCACCCACCGCGACATCAACCCAGACCAACCAGATAACAACGGCCGAACACCACTCTCAGTTTCTGCTGAACTTGGACGGATGGAAGTGGTGCAAATTCTACTGGGGCGTCGGGACGTTAATCCTGGGAGGCCTGACAGGTGGGAAAGAAAACCAATCTGGTGGGCCATTGTGGGTGGTCACGGAGGAGTAATTGCGCTATTACAGCGCCCAGCACCGGCCACCGGCAACACGGCCTAGGACCACAGAGAGATTAACCTCCAAGCCGCCTTGAACCATATGCAATCCATTTGCCATTTCTCTGGTTACTCAGACACCCTCTTTGACACGTGCATTGCCACTATTATTTCATTTTACCACCCCCGCCTTGTCACTAGCATCGCGTTAACACACAGCAGTCGTTCAGCTTTGGTATTTTCTTGCCAGAAAAGGAGGTTATTTGCTTCAGTGTTGCATATATCTACCCTGTATATACCCTTGCTGCTTCACAATGTTCTTCTGTAACGGATGGTCACAATTGGTCAGCTTTTCATTGTATTCTGGAGTTCAATGTTCTTAGATACCACGTGATTTAGATCAGGCACAGGGTAATTTCAATTACTACCTACCTTCCTCTTCCTACCAACCCGCGCTAAAATATCCGTTTTTGAGGCTATATAGTTGCGTTAGTTTTCTTTTGTACAGCCCCCGTCTGGCCCACCTTCTGCTGTATCAATATAGTGGTAATTTACGTGAAAGTGTAGAAAAGAAGAAATAGCAGATGGCAGTATTCTTCACCCTGGGCAAAGATTACTCAAATGCTAACGGTATCCAATGCTCTGGCGAAAATTGGTTGCCACTATGTTTATAGACCCAACATAGTTCATGATTTCCTACTACCCTAATACAGATCTGGGCTAAGAGGTAAACTTGGAACACTATCTATGCTTTTGAGTGCGGGTCTTCGGGTAAGGTCGAGGGTGGGTGGGAGGTTCTTGTAGATTTGAACCTAAAGTACAAGAAGCGAGCTTCATACAGCACTCCTACACCAACTCGCCAAGATTGTCAAGCAACCATGAACCCTATGCAGTCTGGACTTGCGAGGGTTTTCTTGCTCTGGCCAAATCTTCTTACCCGCCACCGGTGGCTTTTCCTGTTGGGTACAATGCAACGAGCTCAAAATGAAAACCAAGCCCGTTGCACCTTCACCTGCTTCTACATTGTTTGTGTTGATCCTGTAAAGATAAGACGCTTTGTGATCACGGATTTATCGTATATTCATCTATTCAAACAGTATAATGATTGATAAAATACTTTTAATCCCTATATCTCTTATGCAAACATGAAGAATACACAATATTTTCATCTTCATGAAAGAAAGAAGTATCTGCGAAAAATGGATGAACATATTCAACAACATAAACGATGGGGATTGCACATATGATTTGGTATTGTGTGTCACGTATTTGTAAAACTCCACTCTTATAAATATAGATATTAGTAGTTAGAGTACGACTGATTCAAAGTTAAGTTTATTTTTAATAGCATGCAACCTGCAAGTTGGGAATTGGTACTATGTGCCTTCGTTCTCGAGTAGCAAACTTATGCGAAATATCTTAATAAATGCAGAGTGTAAGAGTTAGATTAAAAGCAGATATGATATAACTGAATTCAAAATGATTTATAATAGATATAAGATGATAGCAGAGGTTTACAATTTTAGAAGGTACTAACATAATATATTAATTTTGTTAACAAGTACATATGTTATCAGTGAGACAGGATTTGGCACCTGACTCAATCAAGAGTTACGGATTTCACAAATATGACTTGTTCAAGTTATAGGACTTGTTTCTGTTGTGTTTTGTTACATTTTTCCCATGACTTACTTTTTAGTCATGAGACTTATGCCATATACATATGTCATATACACATGGCTGGCGTATATGAGTTTTGTATATGATTTGTTAGATTTGCATATATTGCTCAATTATGAGTAATCAGTCTCACACATGACTTACTTGAGTCATAAGACTGGTTTCTGTTATGATTTGCTACATTTCACACATGACTCATATTCAAGTCCTGAGACTTGCACCTCGCTTTTATGCTTTGCGTACAAACTTTGTTCTATTTCTACACATGGCCTGATCATGAGTAATGGGTCCCTCACCTCACTCACTTAAGCTATATGACTGTTTTATGTAATGATTTATTATGTTCTGTACAAGACTGAATTATGACCGATGGATCTTACGCAGATGACTTGCTTGAGTTATAGAACTTGGTAGAAGGCTTTTCACAAGTCTCACAGCTCTGACTCACTAGGGTTAGAGTTGGTGGAAGAGAGATATATAAGGAGGCCATATGGTAGAGGGGAATAGGCTCTTCAAGCTTTGTTCTAAGTAATTATATTACTAATTACTTTATAAATAAAACATCTTTACATTTTTTATTACACTCACATTTCTTATAAGTATAAGAGCTATATCTTTCTATGATTCGATAATAGGCATTACCCAAAGCAGTGTTGTTAACATATTCCAAAGGGCTTAAAAACTATCTGAGATAATAAAGATCTATATATATTGGAGATGATATATATATTAAGGAAAGGAATTGTAGCCAGCTACTATTTATTTACAAAGACTTAGGAACATTAAAAAGTGCTAGGTTAACCTCAGTTGATATGCAATGGAATTGAATGTAAACACTATTGCACTCACTTACAGTAATAACTGTATATCGTATTGTTGAAGTAAAAATACATCTTAGATGAATTAGGTGTAGATGAACTTTCAACCGTATTTTATGTTTACAGTATTTACAATCAACACTGGCTTGCTACATATGGCTTTGCTCTATGCAACAGAACTATTTGATGTATTAGTTGACTTAGAGAAGGTTGAGGCAGATATAATCCATATATATAATTGCTATATTAAATAGAATTGGGATATAGATCACAGGATCTAGTTGTTGCACTCTATTGCAAGTGAAATATAAGTTCTATATGAGATTTTAAAGTAACAGTGGCTCAACTACATGCATGGTTTTATATCAACTTAGGGTGAACTAGCAACATACGGTGATATGAATATCTTGATGTTCTATATGGCCTTGCTTGGGAAGGATAGTATAAAGTGCATATACAACAAGATATTACTCAATGTTTTATTGTTTCTCTCTTTTTGGTACAATTTCTGGATATCAGATAGCATGGCAAATCGGAAGTATACAATTGATTGCTCCTGATGAGATCTGGTAAATTTAGGGTAGAAAACTGTTTATAGTAGGAGATTTATGGTGTATTGTAATGCTTAGTGCTGTATCACGAAGATCTAATCAGTAAGAAATCTGTGTCACATAATTACTACGAGATGTACAGAGCAGGATAGTGTCTAAATATTATCTGCCAGATATGGAAGGTCGATAACTGGATTCACCAGTTAAATTTTCCACTTTATGGCCTTCTTTAAAAATGTCAAATTTTCGAGTCAGTCTGAACCGTAAGCTATAATTGGCGTACACTGCATGTACTCGTGTATCCCGTTGATGGACCTGATCCTAAAGAAATTCTGGGCTTTGACAGAACTGATTCACGAAATACAATCACAAGAGCAATCAAAGATAAGATGAGTGATCTGTTAACTTGGGGATTGTCTTTCTATAATACAGGGTGAGCCACCTTCATTAAATTCCCAAAAAACAATTTCTAATCTAGCGGGAGTCTTAAGATCAGGATCCTGTGTTCTCCGTCTCTTCAACCTCCATCTCGTTACGACTCATCCTAACTTCTAGCTTACACGTACCGCCTGTCCCAACCACGGCGGTTTCTCAATGTCCTCTCCGCTTCTTCCCTTTCTCCTCCAGTCCCTGTAGAGGGAATCGTTCCGCCGGCCTTCGTCCAGATTCAATCTTGAAAGTGGTTATATTGCTCATTGATCCTGTTGTTTTTATTTAACGCTATTCTATCCTAGTCTCCATTTATGCTACTCGCAGTGCTCATATTCTCTCATGTACCATTGTTTTTTCTACCAATACTCCCACATATCAAAGAAGAAAGCATAGTGCTGATCAAAGCCTTCAGGCCAGCTTCCGGGTAAGCGCCGGGTATTAACAATAGATACAACAGTATGCATCTTTGTTAATATCATCCATGCTCACATGTCATTATTAGTATACCCAACATTTTTATAGCTTTCAGGAAAACCCAAACTACTTTCTATATGGCTTAGTGGAGATTCATAATTTACTATGGGCTTATATTATCAGCAAGGTAGCATGGAATGCGATCGCTATATCAGTTAGATATGTAGAACGTACCTGATCCTGTAAATAATCCAGATTCAGACTTTCTGGTGAAGCGCAGGGTGGAAGAAAGGTTAAACAAAGTATCGTCTACTGGTATACTGTTGTACAAATGTAGTCGTAGTTATATTGTAACATGTTGGCAAGGTGCTAATCACATTCAGGAATAAAGTACGATAGCTGACGCTTGGCTTGCACTACCTGAGAGGAGCCAAGAGCTGTAACCGGTACGGGTACTCGGTTATTAGTTCTGTTTTATGTTTTGTTTTAAGTATCGCTTTGATACTTGGTTTGTTTTAAGTATCGTTTGATACTTGGTTTTGTTTTATGTTTTGTTTTAAGTATCGTTTGATACTTGGTTTTGTTTTATGTTTTGTTTTAAGTATCGATTTGATACTTAAAGAGTTTTACCAAAGTGTATCAATTGATACCTTTGATTAGTTTCGTTCATGCTCGACATGAACGGATTTGTGTATTTAAAGACCGCCTGTTTCTACGATAGAAAAGGCAGACTTCGACAGACAGTATTTCAATATACTTGGTTGAACGGTTACTTCTTTGTTCCCCAGTACACCCTCGAAGCCTCCTTTAGTTCTCAGCTCTCGCCTCCTCTCTGGAAGAGTGGGCTACCTGCCAACTATCGTATCTATTACAGATAATGTGATTAGCACTTTGCGAACACGTTACAAGAGCAGTGTAGTAAAGGGGTTTTTGAAGGT
Organism: Tuber melanosporum; assembly: GCF_000151645.1. NCBI lineage: Eukaryota > Fungi > Ascomycota > Pezizomycetes > Pezizales > Tuberaceae > Tuber > Tuber melanosporum. The sequence continues at coordinate 199,626 of NW_003298802.1, read as the reverse complement.
GTACTGGGAAACCAATGAAGTAACCGTTCAACCAAGTATATTGAAATAATATGTGTTGAAGCCTAACTCTTCTATTGTGGAATCAAGCAGTCTTTGAATACACAGATCTGATCTTTTCTAGTATGAACAAATCTAATTATATGTATAAAACAATACATTTTAGTACAAAGATTTAAGTATCAAAACAGTACTTAAAACAAAACATAAAACAAAACTAAGTATCAAACAATACTTAAAACAATGCAAGTATCAAAAGGAGTATAATGATGGGTTTTCTGATTGTTGGTTCTTGGTGAGAGACAACTATACCTTTCTTCTTTGTCTTTTAATTTTCTCAAGAAAGCACCAGGCCTCTGCCTATGATACCGATAGTACAAGACATTTGTCTTCTATTGAGAATGCTTATTGTAAGCTTTTTCGAAGTCTTCTTCATAAGGAGCTTTGTCAGTGTAAGAATAATAAAGGTCGGGATAATGATACAGAGCATAAAAGTGTTTTATATCCGTTAAATTAATAAGTAGGAAAAGTACTTACAAGTAAATCTGATTTCATTTAAACTCATCCCACCAAGACTGGCATACGATGAGCACCAGCAGGCGCAGGGATACCACTAACCGGTATGCTACTAATCCTAAGCTAACTAAGTCTACGGCCTCAGACATAATATTCTCGCGCTATGCACCTATGTGAACTAATTACAAGACTATCAAACAATCAAGCACGCTCCTGGATCCAAGTCTATAGCTATTCTGGTATAAAGGTAACCAGTACTAAGAATAGTCAAAGCTGAGCAAAGGCCCAATCCGACCAGGTTCCTTGTCTAACAAATATAAAACCATGACCTCCAGGTCCAATTACAATTCTCCAAAAAAATTTCACCACTGTATAAAACCAACAAAATTAACTAAACTTACAGGTAGCACAACAGCCCAGAGGAGGCCAACAACATGTCCACCTCTTGCGCCAGCATACGAGGCCATTGACCGTATGAATTCACTTTACAAGTTCACTGCGAGAGTGTACCAGCAAGGAGGACCTGGACCAACTGCCTCTTCCCCAAACAAAAAAACATAAACAAAAGAAATACATAGAAGTAGTAACAGACCAAGATGGTGAGTAGGGCCTATCTCCCTCCTGTGGTGCATTGCTCTCTCCCACCATACCTAAAATAAAAACAAGGAAGCCAAACAAACCCTACAAAGTCAACCATGCAAGGCCCAATCAAGTCCAAATAGTTGAACCCAATCCACTTTCCGCACATGTGGCCATCAGCTAGCCAGTCCATCCGGGATCTTTACGGTACTCAGCAACTTCACCTAACAGTCCAAGCAGGCAAGAAACATTTAATTTGACCTCACCCAACCTGACAATGGCCTGACCAGTGCTTGCTGCTGCCTCCCTCCTCCAATCAGTCCTCCCAAGCTCCACAAAGCAGATACCGCAGAGCCCATCAAACCCCTTGAGCCCCTCAGACAGATCCACCATCTCACAGCTACCAGACAGCCTATACCTAGCCCGATCACACAGCTACTGGTCTTGGCCACACCAACAGAGCTCCATCCACTGACATCATGTAACTGTGGAGGGCCTACCTGCCACAGCTGGGAAATGCGTAGGAGGCAGCAACAATATATGAGGCTTGTAGCACCTGCTACACCGTACAACCCAGCAGAACCAAAGCAAAAACAAGTCAGAAAAGAGTAAGCAGAGTCAGCCAAAGCCCGCCCCACAGGTCTGGCAACAGAAACAGACAAAATAACAGGCAACAGGCATCCCCAACTGATATGACAGGAAGCGGGAGCGCCAGCATGAGAACCAGAAAAAGCAGAGGACTGGCTCCACTCATAATAGGTGAAGCTGCCAATCACAATCCACAACCCAACTGCCCAAGCACACCGATAATGCGAGTGTCTTGCAGTCAATGATCACATACTACTCCAGGTAATAAGAGCAGTTGAGAGGGCAGGATTTTTTAGAATTAAAGCCAACCCCACTAATGCCAGGAGGTGACACCCAGCTAAAGCACTGGAAATGCTACAACAACAGAACTTGAATGAAAAGGTTTTAAACAACGTTATAGGATTGCGAGGGTAGAAATATATAGTAACAAGAAGAGGCCAGGCAGGTACCGCCCTTCAACTGGGGAAATTATGCGGCTGATACAACAGATTGAAGTAACGGAATATTATTAGTATATCACCAAGGCATTTTGTATCGTGAAAATTAAGAATACAGTTAAAGCCTAACAAAGATAAGTTGCCCCAAATAAGGACATAGATGATTCCTCCAAATACAACGTTCCATACTCTACAATCAAACGTGAAGCCTGTGAGTAGACGATGGATAGGAAGCCGCTGATACTTTATCAAAAGGGGCTCATAAGCGACAGTAATGAAATATTGGAAGTGCCAGCACGGTGGGATAACCAGTAAGCGATAAAAGGAGACAAACAAGTAATCTGTCACATAAGACTTACAGATCTGAATACCAAGAATTCCAAGAACTACTAAGCAAACTGAGATTTCTCTCTCAGATTCCTGACTATTAAAGCACATCATTGGTGCGAAGAAAACATGACAGGGTGAAGCAATTGTGATGACGAGGAAAAGTACTTAAAACAAACGGTGAAGAGCCGATCCTCCTCTACCATATCGGCCTACAGATATATTAGGCTTACCACTTCCTGTCATGTGACCCCAAGTAGTTGGAGGCACGAAACCAAATTATAACAAACTAGTCATATAACCAAAGAGGTCACATGCATAAAACCCATGACTTCATAGTAAGGCCTTGTCCGAAGACTCATAAATCAATCATAGCGCAATAAACACATCATATGACTACAAGGAGTCACATGTGTGACCTCAGTGATCTCATAATGAGGTGATGTGTAAATCATAAATCATATGTGGAAGGAATACCCACAAGGCCTACCTGCAAGGCAAACTGGCCAGGTGATTGTCTTAGTACTCATACTCAAGTCATGTACGAAACATAATAAATCAACTAATAACAAGTGATATAACCCTGATGGGTCATATGTACAAAGTAATACTATACATATGGCTCATAAATATGAGCTATATGAAGGCCCTTTCCTTACTAAGTCATTTTTGTGATATTAACTCCACTCCACCTATGCTTGAGTCCAATGAGCCTTTTTCTCCAAGCTGCAATATTTCCTGCCCAACCATGTGCCTGGATCTTTCAAGCCTATTCAGCTTGTAGTCTGCTATCCTCCATCTTATCCTCACAGATACCAAGGTTAGGTTTGCAATTTCCATCCTGGACTGCTGGTTTTCATTCCGTTATCTTAGCTTCATGATGGTTTTTTTTCTGTGCCAGGTTTGTCGCCTCGGCATGGACTTTGCCTTTCCTGCAGTTCTCAGATCTGCCTATGAAGACTCTGAAACCTGGTTCCATATACACCTTAAAGCTTTGGAACACTCCATCCCCAAGCCATAACCTAATTGCCCTAGCCTTTCTCACGTCTTCTCCTTCCAATTATTTCTTGCTAATGCCCTTCTGCAGATAATATACCAGATTGAATTTCTTTACCGATCCATCCTGTGCCATTTTTTGAAACAGTGTTGCCATTCCATCAAGGTATGGTATGGGCATGTACTACACTTTCGGTATTTTTCTAAGGAACTATCCAACGACCTCCTTATTGCTAAAGTGTATTTAGCATCCATCCTTGTAGCATACTCTGCGTGATAAGACATTATTCTATTCTTGTTTGTCCTCTCCTCGAGTTCTTTGTCAGTCAGCCCAATCAGCGAGGATTCAGGTCTTGTTGGTATAATATGATGTGTGATATTACTGGAGCTCTCGTCTTCTTACAATGTTGATGCAATGATTCCATCTTTTTTGACATACTTGAATGTGATCATTACCTGGGCCACCCCTGCATGCCTATTAATGGTGGAATGTTGAGAGGATATCTGGTGCGTTTTCATAAGTTTGTATGTAGTACCAACCTTTATCATTCTCGTGTAAATAAGTAGTCTACTTGGCTGGGTATTGGAGGTTACAGAAGAAGAAGCGAGAATTGGCTATCTCATTGAGTTTGTATTCATGTTGTCTATTGAGTTCAATTAGAGAATCAATTATTATTTATGAGTAAAATTTGATGTGGTTTTGAAATTACAGAAGTGAGATAGGGAATGGGATGCGTATTGGTATCGAGGAGGGGAGATCCAACCTACAGACTAGCTTGCCATCTCATTTCAGCATCTGGAATGGTCCAATTTTCTTGTAGTTCAATTTCTTTAATAGTCATGTCATATCGATATTGTATGATAGCAACTATATCTTTTATCTACCTTGCATGTTCAGATCCAGCATTGGGCAGTTATTGTGTTGTTTGTTTTGCCATTGCTGTCCACGACACTTTTCGTATCCTAACATATCATGTAGTTTACCTACATCTATTTTACCTGGTATTATGCTATTATTATCAGGATAATTGGCCCGACCTTCAGGATGTTGTCCATATTTCGCAAAGAATGTTGTCGCGTCTATTATATTTTTGTTTTCAGTTGTTTTATGTGAACCCCGGTGTTCATAACGGCCTATACCAATTGTCTTGTTAAACATTGATATAGACCCGGAAATCTTGTATGAGTATTGCATTTACCTGTTCCGTTTTTTTGTTGGACCTCTTGTGCAATGCAGTCCTCATCTGCTATTGTATTCCTATTTCTCTAGTCACTTTCTTTATAGCAGTAATGTGAACAGCATTCCACAATTTGTAATGATATTTTTCTGAAAGTGATACGGTCGAAATAATTCCTGGAAGAATGTTTAGATACAATCACTTGTATCTATATCTGTTCTTTCCGGAATTATATCACTCATTTAGGTCAGGCGATTAACCAGGACCAGCGTGATATTGCCCCATTGCAATGGATATAGGTACGTAATCAAATCCATCATCATTCTTTCTCAGTGTCCTTCTATTACATCATTCTATTTTAGGAATTTGTGAGGTTAATGTTTGTTAGTTTTTGTCCACAGGTATATTTCCTAACATTTGACATATCTTGTCATACCTTGATACAGTCCTACCTAATAGGATGACTCCGTGATAAATTGCGAGATTTTAGCCATCCCTCCTTGTCTGCAGTTATGATGTCATGATATTATCTTATAATACTAGTTCATATTATTTCTTCTTCTAAAATCCCTTGTTCTCTATCTTTCCACATATTTTCATCTTTCTATTGTCATAAACCATGGGCAATATCTTGCCTCTCCTGTTTTCCTTCCTTCGTGATTCTCTTAAAACTCCAATTGTTTTATTGTCTCGGTTGGCCTTTTTGATTGCTTTTACTTCAGTTGATATAAATTTCATAACTTCCATTGCCTTGATAAAAGCTGTTTGTATAAGTATTAGTATTTTTTGTTTTATTCTTTCATCTTGTTTCGTTTGTAGTTTGTCATTTACAATTCTTATAATATTGTCTAACATGTGGTGCTTTTTTGCTAATGTGTATTCTATCATCCAGTTGTATTTGTTAAGCTATTCCCTCCATCTTATCTGACCATTATTCAATTTCTTTCTGGCCATCAAGCTGACTAGATTCTTGTGATCAGCGAGTACTCTGACATGCTGGTTGTTGTTTAGAACCTATCTTCTATATTCCTTTAATTCCTGAACCATAGTCAATATTTCTTTGTTTACAATATTGTAGCTGCATTCCACGGGGATTACAGTATTGGATGCATAAGACACCGACCTTGGAGTTCCATCATGACATTGTTGGGACAGTTTGCCTGAGGATAGATACTTCCAAGCTTCTTTTTCAATCATGGTCTATCTGTTTGGGTCAAAATGGACCACTATCAGTAACAATCTCAGATGTGTCTCGATAACATCATATGCTTTTTGTTCTTTCTGTTTCAGTTCCCATTTCTTGTTTTTTTTTTTGTTTAGGTTCTAGTGTGGTTTTGCAAGTCCGCTAAATCTTTCTATTAACCTTCGATCAAGGTTGCACAATCTCAGCAAGTCTTGAACGTCCATTTTGTTGTTAAGATTTACCAAATCACATATTCCTGCCATTTTGAATGGGTCGACCTTGACCTCTCTTCAATTGACAATGAATCCGAGGTATTCAGTTTCTTCCTCATTCAATTCGCAATTTGTTTGTTTGATCTTCATTCCAACTTCTTGTATTACAGCCATGATGTTGCTGACATTCTTGTGATGTTGTTGCATGTTTTCTGAATAGATGAGTACATCATTCAGGTCTACTATCATATATATGTACAGGTACCTGTTGGTTACCTTGGTAACTATTGGTAGAATGAAGCTGGTGCATTGGTTAACCTAAAAGATGTGCTAGATATTTGAACATTAAATATCTTGAGGAGAATGTGATTTTCTATTCCTTTGCTGTTTTGATTCATACCTTGTATCATGCATCTTTCAGGTCGAGTTGGATGAGCTATTTTGCTGATTGTAATATGCCAATTCTTCTTTAACTAAGGGTAGCGGATACCAATCTTTAAGGTAACCGAGTTGAGCACACTCTAGTCCCCACAGAGTTTTATCTTTCCATCTTTTTGCTTGATGAATAATATAGTAGCAGCTCCAGATATAAAGGAGTCTCTGAGTGATTGGCAGTTCAGGTTTTACTCATTGTAATTTCTGAGCTTTGTGCGTTCTGCCTTTCGTAGTGGATATAGCTTTTATGAGTGAATTTCCTTTGGTTTTTCCTTCTTCTGTACTTCTCTAGCTGAATCGCGTAGTCAATTCCTGGTCTTCAGAGCGGTAGTCCAGTAGCTTGCTCTTCCTGGAATACATTGTTAAGTTGAAGATATTTTTTCTCAAACAATTCTTTCCATCTCTTTCTACTCTGATATTTGCTATCTTAAATCGCTAGCTCATTGCTGATGTTGATCTTTACTAGGACAGCGTTTTTATCTTCATATTTCAATGGGAGAACCACTATAGCATCTCCACTTTGATAGTACCTTCAAAATCCTGGAACTGTAATTTCTTTAATCTCTACTCGTTCCGTTGGAATGGGCTGTGTTTGGTCCGTTCTTCCAAACTGCTTGTTTCCTCTTATAGTTTCTTCCAGTTGATATCGTTCATCTCGATCTTCCTTGTTCCTCATTTTAATGATCCCCTTTGTGATTCAAGCATCTTTCTGGACTTGGTAGTACTTTTAAGCCATGTTAGCCAACACCATCTTGATTTCCAATGTATGATTAGCACCGATTACCCCAGCATTAGTCATGAGTCGATGTTTCTCTGCTAGACTACAATGCAGTGCTATCAGTCCATAGATACCATCAGGTAGTCCAATGGCGATTCATGTCGCGATGATAGCCTGTGTACTGGCATGTATCGTGGTTTTCTTGTTGGCGCACAGGTCATGTCCTACTGCTTTTTTGAATCCCTTTGTTATTACTTTTTCCGCTTAGTACAGTCTTTGTATCCTGACTCTCTGGTTTTACAACAATTCGGTGAACCTTGCATGCAGGTTTTCTTTTTCTACATCTTGTATTGGGGCCATGTTGACCATGGACAAACTATTAAGATAGTTTATTACACATACTTTCCTGGTCGAGGTCACCTTGTTTTCATTCCGATAGATTGTAGGTACCTTGTCTCTTTAAAGTCATATCATCCTCTGGACTATCATATAGCTCTTAAGATCCGCAGCATAGAAGGTTACCTTGTCTCTATTCTTGTGAATATCAGTAGGTACTTCCGCAGTTTGAGTTATACTACCCCTTATGTTTGACCTTCGATCAGCTAAGTAGAGTTGTCTTAACCTTTTCACTTTCTTGGTCGGGAAGATGTATTTCTCGCAGATTGCTTCGTCCATGGAATATTCGGTAGCCATTGAGTGTAGTATTACAAAAATTATTTTTTCATCATGGATTCTATTAGAAATATTTGTCTTGATCATTATATAATCTACATGTTCTCCTCATTACATACATAGTACCGTATAGTCGTTCGCTAATGCACGGGACCTTCTAGCGCCGAAACTTCGGTCTCACATGCTACAGTTTACTGGTGATACTTACCATTTTCTGCTGATAGGTTCTTGGCAACCATGTCACAGTTGTTACTGTTCTTCTACATATGGAACTTTGGTTTCCACAAGCCTTGATTATTTTGTATCCATAGTGGGGTTGGCTGCAGCATACCCGTATCCGATGTCCTGCTTTGCCGCAGCTCCAGCACAGTTTTCAATTCATTCTTCTAGCATTATGCTCCTTGTACATATTCTCAGAATGTCCTTCAGTTAATTGGTGCAATAAAATTGGTTTGCCTAGTGGTAACACTCCGCTTTTACTTCGCGTTATTTGTGGTCTGAAATTTCCTTCCATATTCTCAGCTAATTTGACAATCCTGTGTACTATGGTGTTTTCTCAGTTGTTTCAAACCACCTTGAGTTTGCTTTCCTTACCGATTATGTATCTTGTAAATTGTCCTGAGGTTGTGTAATGCATGTCGGAAATTCCCCTGACTGCTTGTAGTCATTCACAACACATTCTTTACAGGATGATGTAGTGGGTGGTATCGCCAATTTTTGCCTAGTATTCCAATAGTCAATATTCACTACACTATACCCAAAGTATCCTTTTCTATTGTTTGAGTTTTTACAACTTCTATCATGCTGTCTTCTTAGTATTAGGGTCACCAAACAATGTGAAGATAGTTTCCTTGAACTCTGCATATAGAACTCACTCTCTTTGTTTTCTCCCATCCTGGAAGTGCATTATCCATTGTCCAGCCAGTTCTCACAATAGAGATTCCCCAAAGGGAATCTTAATCTTATCACAGTGTACTCCATATCCCTAGACTGCAAAATATCCTTTGCATTGTGTGAAGAATATTTATAGTTTATCTTCTGCTTCTTTGTATGTGTCTGGTTTTTTGGTTTTTGGCGGTTGCATATTTCATTGTCCTGTATTTCATGTTGCTGTGAGAAGTTTCTGCCACAGGTTTTCAGTTATTCCAAATATAATGGTACCTGGTGCCAGAATGGCAGGAGCCTGTAGCCAAGATGCTACTGATTCTAACATTTTCTATGGTAGTCACATTGCTGTAGGAGAGCTATTGACTTGGAGTCCATACTCTAGGGTTACTAGACTTGGTGTCCTTGACTGGTATGCTGAAATGTAAGATAGGTAGTCATTGAATCCGGCTAGATTAAGGTTTTGATAGTTGATGTTGATTTTTCCTTCTTGGTCCTGATTAAGTGAAGCTATCTTGTATCATTTGGTGTCACTGCAGGTAACATGTTTTAATACAATGATCGCTTTTCGAATAGTTCCTTCTTTGCAATGGGGAATGATACTTCTCTTGTTCTACTTGTTGTCTTATGATAGCACTAGGTCTCCACCAATATTAGCGATATTACAAGACCTTGGTCTTCTATTTGGAACGCATATTGTAAGCCTTCTCAAACTCTTCGTTGTGAAGAGCTTTGCGAGTGTAATAATAATAAAGTTCATAATAATGATAAAGAGCATAAAGGTGTTTTATATTCAACAAAGTAATAAGTAGAAAAAGTACTTAAAATTCAAACAAATTTTATTTGAACTCATACTGCCAATACTCGCATAAGACCAGTGTCTGGGCCCTTGCCTCAAGTTGTCCCATTGCTGACACAACTAACTATGAACTAACTAAACCTCCAACCTTCTACCTCAAAAGGCACTGCACCAGGTCCCAATATGATCACTAAATACAAAGCCATCAGCCATAAAAAAAAGCACCTCTACAGCCCAGCCTATCCACTAGCCAAGTTACATGTAAAAAATAGAAAGGGTCCAGTAACTCTACGGGAATATGACCAGGCGATAACCTCATGCACAATAGGAACCTGTTGGAACATCTACACTTAACGATTCCAGGATACCCTGCCGACTTCCCAGCATGCACATAAACCTTTATACAACAGAATCACCCAATACCCAAGTGTCTACACCAGAGCGAAAGCTAACTTAGCAGTCAAGAGCTCCCTTGCTCAAAGGGTAAGAATCATGATAGATTATGTGTGGGGTACCAGAGTAGCAGCACAATATGAAAGCCTCTGCAGAAGTAGTCAGGATATGACAGTCCCTGACACGTCAACACCTGTCTAAACATACCAAAAGATTTAAGTCCTCCTCCAACTCCTCTACTGCCTCTACTGGTAGCAGATCTGTGATAGACTCCGTAGCAGCCGGTACTAAATGGTGGACCAGCGAAGCTAATAACGTATTAGTGTTGGGGACTAGTTACACAGGTGACTTCTGGTATTTCTTGACCTGATACTTTATTTTCTTCTTCCTCTTCCAAACCCTGTTACTAGCTCTAGTATGAGAGGTAGAGAGGCAACCTGTATTACTACCAAATACTACAAGGAAGACATGACCAGAGGCGTTACGCTGACCAGCAACGGGCTTAGCCACAAATGACTTAGGTACCTGCTCCAGCTAGGTGGTGAACTCACTACAGTTGGTCATACCACACCAGGATCCACCACAACTACAAGAGGAGGAAGGACCCCCACTAAACCTGACGAATCAGGGACTGGTCCACCAGTACTACTACCTATAACCGAACCAGAAGGATGGGCTGGAATAGCCTGCTACACAACATTTCCCCCAGCTAACTCCTCTAACAGTCCCTGAGAATTCTGAGGGTCTACCCCACCTGGCCTAACTGAGACCACCATGGTAAGCGAGGTGGCCCAGGGGGGTGGCGAATAGGAGACAACCGTAGCAGCTTCAGCCATCAAAGTCTTGACCAAACATGGACCTGTATTACCTTCAGAGGTGAGGGAAGCCGACCAGGTCGATATCTCCTTCTCAACATGATGAAATCACTGGGAAAGGGAACAGATGTAAGGTCGAAGAGAAGAGACTTAGGTCTCAAGTGCGAAATTCTACTCAACGGCATAACGGAGAACAATCGACGAATGTAGGACAAACGTGGTGCAGTTGGCGGAGGCACAATTAGCCATTACATGCTGGAGGAGGTGATATACAAGATGAACTAAAAGTATCAGTATAAGGAAAAAAAATCTTCCAGCAAGCATAGGAGGGGGTATAACAATGATGCTTCAGAAAGGTGATCCAAGTTAAACACAAGAAGCCTGTGGTGAGATAGAAATTAAGGGCTCAGATTGGATCTACACTGAACATTCATGTTCCAATATGTGGAACAAGAAGGAGGAACAGTACTTAGAAGTTATTCTAATTTTATTTAAACTTGTACTGCCAACGTGGACATAGGATGAGCCCCCACCAGCACAGGTATACCGCTGATGGGTATACTACAAACTACAAGCTAATCAGGTCTACAGTCCTGCATGTACAACACCTGTGTCATGCCTGCATGGGAACAAATTACAAAACCATCCATCCAAAACCCGAGTACTCTCTTAGGTCCAAGTACCTATCATATCTGTATGAAGCTAATAAGTACTATGTGTAGCTAAAGCTGAACAAAAAACCAACTTCCCCAGGTTTCTCAATCAAAAGACATAAAAGAACAACCACTAAGTCTAAATACAGTCCTGTAAGAACCTCCTCCATAATAGAAGCCCAACGGAGTACCCATACTCAATAATCCTAGGACACCCTGCTGACCACTCTGGTATCCATCCCCATCTATCAACAAAAGAAACTCTCATAAGCCCAAGAGTGTAGACCTGAGAGAAAGCCAACTTAGAGCAAGAGTACTTCCTAGCCGTGGAGGTAGGTACCATCATGGAGAGTTTGGAGGGCACCACAGTACTAGCGTAATTTGTAAGGCTTAGTGGAAGCAGCCAGGATAACCTGGTGACCACACTGTCGACACCCTGCTGAATATAGCCTGGAATTTAAGTCCTCCTCCAGCTCCTCATATCATTCCACAAGTGGTGCACCGCTAAAGGTAATTACCCATTCACATCAGGACCAAGTAGTATAGGTAAAGTCTGGTCTTGTTTGACCTGACATTTCCTGTTCTTATTCCTTTTCCCTCCCACAGCTACAGGTCAATTTACAGTGGTAGACTGGATATCCTCATCACGACTGCCCTCTACAGGAGGGACGCCATCAGAGACGATATCATGACATATGTCAAGAATGTGGCTTAGCATGAAAAAGGTTTTCACGTGACACATGGTTATGAGTCACAGGTATGTTATTGTTTTGCGCATATGACCTATTCGGGTTATATGATCTGTTATGTGAGGGATTTGTTATGGTTTCGCACAGGACTCAGGTATGAGTCATGGGAGGAGCGCCTGACGAGTATGACTTACGAGTGTACCTTGCGGGTAAGCCTTGCGCCTATGATTTATGTTTCACACCTGACCTCATTATGAGGTCATGGGTTTCGCGCATATGACTCAGCTGAGTCATATGACTTGTTTATTGCATTATGCTTGGTTTATGAGTTTTGTACATGACCTCATTATGAGGTCATGGGTTTTAAGCATGTGATCACTTTGGTCACATGACTAGTTTGTTATGATTTGGTTTTGCACATGTGGCCACTTTAGGTCACATGACTAAGGGCGAGAAGAATACTACATAAGGAAGTCGATGCGGCTGAGGAAGATAGGTTCATCACTGTTTGTTCTAAGCACTTTTCCTACTTATTACTTTAACGAATATAAATCAACTTTACGATCTTTATCTTGATTGCAACGTTATGATTACGCCAAGGAAAGCACTTTACGAAGAAGAGTTAGAGAAAGCTTACGATAGGTGTTCCCAATAGAAGACAAAGGTCTTGTACTATCGGTAACGTAGGCAGAGGCCTAGAGCTATATAAGACGACCGAAGAGGAAGACAGAAAGAGAAGTATCGTTCCCCGTCGGTAAGAACTAACTATGTAATGAGTGATCATTACAACATGCAACAGGCTTAGCTACAGAGTACTCAGGCACTTGCTCCCCTTAAGGGGGTAATACCATTGCCACTAGTGTCACTACAGATGGATACACCGTACCCACACCAGGATTAAGTACCTTAACAGGACTCGAAGAATCAGTACTGTATCCATGCCTACAACCATCCACATTTTAAGGTGCAGGAGGCACCGGAATAAGTGGCAGAGAAACATTTGGCATAGTGAGCTTCTCTGCTGAACCCTACAAATTCTCAGTGTCTTGTGAACGTCCTCTAACTAAGACCACTGTAGTAACCGAAGCGAGGGAGGTGACAGGTAAAGAGGTGATAACTATGGAATATTCACCAGCTGAAGTCTAGACCAAACCACAAACTGTAACATGTTTGGAGGTCTGGACGGCCAACAAAGTAGATATCTCCTGCTTAGTAAGATAAATGCACTGCGAAAGAAGGGAGATATGATTCCGAATACAAGAGACTTTAGCATCTAGGTCATGGCTCTTCTTAATGGTAGGAAATGGAACAACCAGCCCATGAAAGGCAGACATTACAGAGGCGGCTGAGGCTCTTTTAGCTATTGCAATTACAAGATTGCGAAGTAGATGAACAACTACAAGCATTAGTAAAAGGAAGTATAGAACGTCCAGCAAATGTAGGAGCAGGTATAACAAGGATATCCATGAAAGGTGATCAAAGTTATGGACATGAAGCCTATGTTGAGAAAAAAATCAAGGGCTTTGATTAGATCGACACCAAACATTCACCTTCAGACACGGGATGAAAGAAGGAGGAAAGGTAGTTGGATCAAAGTATGAAGAGCCTATCCTCCTTAGCAGCATGGACCTCCTTATATAATACTCTTTCCGCACCCAGTCATGTGACCCAAAAATGGTACATATGTGAAACCAAATCGTTACAAACTAGTGATATGACTAAAGTCGGCATATACACAAAAGCCCATGACCTCGTGGCCGGGCTATGTGTGAAAACCCATAAACCAATCATAATACAATAAGCAAGGCACATGATTCTAAGTAGTCACATGCATGAAGTCTATTACTTCATAACGAGGTCTTGTACAAAGCATAAATCATATGTGCAAGGCATATCCGCAAGGCATACTTATACGGCATGCTCCCCCCCCCTATGTCCCATGACTCATACTCCAGTCACTTGCCAAACTTAATATATTCTGATATACTAAGTCGTATGACCCCAATGAGTCATGTGTATAAAACAATAATGTACCGATGGCTTAAAGCCATGAGTCACGTGAAAACCTTTTCCAAACTAAGCCACATTCATGACTACTATACTTAAAACAAAACATAAAATGCCACCTAGTAATAAACGATATATAAAAAAAATCAAGCATCTAAGTAATACTTAATATAAAACATAAAACAAAACCAATAACTATGTATGCATATCGGTTACATAAATAGCAGGTGATTAAGCATGATGCTAATGCTTTATAAGCTTTGTATATCTCATTGTGATTTTTTCATATTTACTGAATGTTTAATGGGATTCCAAATAATCTCACAATAGCGAAAATTTGGAAATCATCTGAATCTATTTGCAAGCTTTCATATTCTCAGCTGGTGTATTCAATGTTACCAATAGTCTGTGAAAGAGTATACTAGACTGCTAGTCTGATGAGAAGTCAAGTCTAGTCTAATGTTGGAGATTAGAATGACCATGGCAGTCTAGATTATGGGATTGACTAGGCTAGGACTGGTCTAATCAAGCCTACTAAGCAATTCGATTATCATGGCCCATGGACCAAATTAGCATCTTATTTTGCTTTTTACCAAGCCTGGCAAGGTCGGGTGACCCAAATGCAAGCTCATAGGATGTTGAATCTTTGATTTCTTAAGTCTCACGATATCACTCATATCTCATTGAAATGATTGTGAACCCTAGAACTTGCATTATTCTCAATAATATTAAGAATTCTTCAGCCTCATCAGTTGAATTACCCCTTTTTCAAGATGCAGGTTAATGTTGATTCTGTGGTCTCTATCATCTTCCACCTTGTAACTATCCTTCTCCTTATATTAGAATATCAGGATTCATCGGTGTCCTTTAAACCTAACACTTTTCTGATGCACGAACATGAAGATGACATTAGTAAACTCTCGTGCGTCTACTCATATCCAAGCTCCCCGACGAGAGTGCCAGAAATTTCGGTTGCCGACGTAAGCAACGTTTCTCGTATCATCTTGGATGATGAGAATCTAACTGCCACTCTATCTATACAAACTTCTACAAGTCATATTTCCACTCCTCTACCAACTCACCTACCATAGCACAAGTAGTCAACTACCCATTCCTGAGTATGGGGAATGACTGATGCGCCACTTGAGCTGGTAATACAAATTGGGCCAATTAGGTATGACCCCAATAGATTTCATCACAAGTGATAATGATTCATGAATCCTAATATTTGAAAGACATTGGCGGTGTCAGCTATGCGCTCAATGCTATCCCCAGGTATATGGAACACGGCACTCTGACCAGCACTTAGCTTTAGTTCAAGGAATACGCGAAGATCTCCACTCCCACACTAACATCTCAGGCAATCCCAGACCCCAATGGAGTGGCTGATTAAATCCGCAACTGATCTACCATATCCGTAGCAAATACAACAGCAAGGAGAAACAGTTAAGAAGAGGGCATAAGAAGAGGTCGATTTTCCCACTCTAACAACAGTTGGATTCCATGTCGTGCTTGTAGGATTGCTTATCTGCCGCAATTTACCCTTTACCTTTGCGACATCACAAGCAATACATGATCTTCTATACACTATTTGGCTCGCTATTGCCCATGTACTACCATCTTGACCACGTACAATTAAGCCCTGGATATTTCTTCATTTCTTAGATTAGAAATTTCAGGGAAGAGATCTCTTGCACCTTTCTGTATCAAATATTTACTTCACCCTGGACCTTCGGACCTCACTAAATGATATTGCCTTCCTAGGATTTATTGCCCATTTTACTACGCCTACCGGTACCCTCACTTAAGCCTTGCTCGCCTTGAAGGAAATGGAAGGATCCAACTCTGGGGAAAATATATGTCATTCTTTCATTGCGATAACGGAGGATTATGATATTCGTAACCAAATATGCTACTTCATCATGGATAATGCAACCAACAATGATAGCTTTATTGACTGCGCAGTAGAGCAACAGCCAAATATCGGTCTCATTCTAGATGCCGATGAGCATGGTCTAAGGCGAGTCAACTATTCATCTCCATACATGACTAGGAAATTGCTTTTACTAATAGGATAATTTCGAATCATAGATGCAATGGACATATAATAAACTTAAGTGTGCAAGCATTCCTCTTTGGATCAACTGGTCCTGATTTGGGAGAGATGGAAAATGGAACGAATGCCAGCCAATCGCTTAATGAGATAGAAGAGTGGCAAAGTTTGTGGCCCTGGAGGAAAGCTCACAACATTTCAGTACATTTACGGCGGACACCTCAATGGATTCAATCGTTTCGTTTGCTTACCTGATGTCCCTTAATCAAGAAAGACAGTTCAGCTGGGTGGAACAACTGGCATGGAACTCTGGAAGCAATTTTGCACTTTTGTATTCGAGATGCTATTGACAGCTACATTGATAATAGCCCATCACCGGAGGAAGCCAGAATTGAGCGACATAAATGGAAGCTCTGGGAAAGAATTAAAAGAATATTAAAAGCATTCGTGATAGCATCCAAGGCTACTGAAGGGCATGGTAACACTTTGACCAAGGGCCTTCCATCGATTGATTTCCTCCCAGGGCAATACAAGGAGGTACGTGAGAAGGTGGATTATCATCAATGATTTGCATAGGATGGGAAAACCTAGATCACGATTTTTCCGCTACTGACCGAGTACCAGTATACCTAGCTGCTGTAGTCCTGAATCCCAAGTTTCAGTGGAGTTACTTTGAAACAAAATGGGAGGCTGCTTGAGCAGTGAGCTCAAAGTGTTGCTTGAGAAATCATTGACTAAGCTATGTGGAATTAGCTTGAGAGAGAGGGAATGGAGATCATTGTCCAGAGCAAGTAGGAATTAAGGAGGGACATAGGGAGGTCAATGATGACATTGAGGAATGAATGAATATAATGCCACAGGCTAGCGAGCGGCAGGATGAGTATTACAGATATTACAGTAATGTGGAGCCGGATATCTCAGTTCATAACCCATTTAAGTATGATTCAATCAATTGACTATTTTGTTGTGTAATTTTGCTAACATATGTACTACCTAGATGGTGGTTTGTCAGAGCAGGGCAAAGAGAATATCCAGTATTATCTAAGTGGGAAATCAATGTACATAGTATACCGGCAATGTCATCTGAACTGGAGAGAATATTCTCAGGAACTAGGTGAATGATCAGTAATTTACGGCATTCACTCGGTATGGATACAATTGACGCTGTTCAATTTATGTGGAGCTGGCAGTCTACTGATGGGATTGACGAAATCGCTCACGGGCCTTAGCAACTCATTTCTTGTAGTTGCTGTTTCTCCTTCCTTCTCTTGTTATATTTCTTGTTTTTCATTCACTTTCCCGCCATGGCCTCGGCCCTATAATGCTCTATTTTCTAGTAGATTCTACAATTCACTCATCAGGAAAGCTATGTCTTTTGAGTATTAATGATGGCAATATTTACTTCTTCAAATGCAGTGAATTAATAGCTTTGGTTTGAAACATTTGGGCTTTCTGGGTAGCCTGGTGTTTATTTGGGTCGGCTTGGATCGGGTGAGCCTGGCATCATTTGGGCTGGGTTTGTGCCAGGCTCAGCAATTTATGGCCCGGGTTGGCCCATTGCGAGGCTTGGTTTTTACCATTTTATCGCACTTTATTAAGTTCAAATAAAGATTTTCTTGATTAAACCGATTGTTTCCTTGGGTTATACTTCAGAGTTTCATGGGAGTAATAATAGAAACAGTGCCTCTCTTAGATTAAGGGCAGTAAAAATAAATTCGCAATTATCAAATTCTTTTTTATCGGAGGATTAGGTGAGTAATATTACATGACTTGGCAAGACCTTATTAAGACCGGACCGGACCACGCGAGTTAGTCAAGTCCAGTCACGGTATCGACTAGGACAGGCAAGTCTGGTCCTGCCTCCAAGACCCGACCAGTTGGACTATTCGGAACCCTGGGGGTATTCCAGAGCCATGCCTGCGCAATATGTGCACAGGTTCTGCTATTTCAGTGAACCGTGAACATCCCGGCTACCCACCACACATCAGACCTGCTCTAGAAGTGTAGCACGACCCATGCCCCCCCTACGTCAGAAAGGTCGTTCCGTTAGTTTTTGTTATTTCTTTCTGACCAGGCCATGCCACCAGTCCTTCCACCTGTCAATACTGATGCCATGCTGAACGATTCACCAAATGCTAGTTTTGCACATCGAGCAGTACTTGCCATACATCCAACAGCTCTCGTGGAGAGGCCATCCCCAACCCTGTCATGATGTCAGGGTCACGTCATGGTTAGACATTTTGTAACTCATTATTATACCCCAGACATGAAATTCTCAAACGCGTCATCCTGTTTCTCTTTCAAGACCTGCAGAGTAAGGGGAATAGAACAAATGTCTAATTGGCAGATCATTCCCGAAGGTTTCACAAATACATGGGCCTACCAGGCTCGCTCCAATGTGACTGCAGATCAGGTATTCGTTCACATCCTACACGTTTAGTAGTGGTATTAGCGTTAACCTCGCCCTATCCATTTAACATGATTGTTCTCGCAGGCTAGCCAATCCGAATCCTGGTTCTACAGTACATTCGGCAAGTCACAAGAGATTTCAATTGTGTACCAGAGGATTGTTATTTGGGTTCCCACCCAGCTAGGTAGCGCAGGTGGAAGGAAAGCCTGGCCATACTTAAGGAAATTTCAGAGGATCTAACCTGGCCACAGCCTACTGCCTTCAAGGTCATTGCGCCGGCCCCTCCCGGGCTTACCTATAGGCTGTATGGGCTTTGTACTACCAATCCTTTAGAACTCACTCACCAGAGATTTGTTTCCAGTGTTTGTTTAAACTTTGTAGAATTTGACCTCTGTTATCCAAGGTCACCAGCCCAGTGAATCATTCACATGCATTACAACTTGGCCCTGTACTAGTTCCAGTTTCGAATTATTCATTTCTAGAGGAATGGTCAACTTAAAACCCCTAGCACACTATATGTAGTCATACACATGCTTATTGTTGAACTAAATCTAATGAACGTTCGGGCTCCCACGGAGGTAGAAATAAATGCTTGAAAAACGAAAGAAACAAAATCCGGAGTGTTTGGAATTATTTTCTAACTTTGTCTCCATTATTTCTGTGTCAACAGTTTATCACTGCCAACAGTCCCCCTATGGGCCGCCTCTGTATGCTGGGGGGATCTGGCCTTTATCTGGCTAGAAATTCCTCAGAGTGGCGTGCCTTGACAGGGCCAACGACCTATTGTCCGGCTCGTTGTGAAAACTGATTGTGATGTTAAGAGGAGTTTTAGGAAATTGATGGGGGGAGCTAGGAAAATTCCGTCGCACTCGTCACAGGTATATAGAATACAAATCACGCCGGTCCAACGCCCCATTCCCGCTGCCTTAACCCACACCTCTCACCGGCTTTTAACCTCCTCCGTAAAATGCTTTCCTGTGTTCATCGCTGTTATCGCTGAAGAAAAAAATAACCAATGGTAGCCTCGGTTTGAATGTGCAATACCTACTCACTCTCAGTGGCGAGAGAATTGTCGGAAGCATGGTAAACTATGGAGTCTCTTAAGGTAGAACCGTACACGGTGTTTTGGTATAGCGGTGCTTCGTCGCTGAATGATGTGTGTTTATAGATTTGTCCCTGTGTGGTCTACAGTGCAGCGCCAGGCGCGAGATGTTCATTTATGGTATTGGAAGTGTTTAGACCGAGAAATCCTCCCGAGTATCCATATGTAATTTTGCATGACCAGTGTATCGAGCGTCTCTGGCCAGGGTTGCGCGATGACTCAATCTAGAGGTTGCCCGTGAGCCCCTGGGAGTTGGAGGCAACTGGAAATTTTTGATCTGATGAATCCCATTATGTTATGCTAGGGCATACAGTCAGGATCCAAGCTAGCCAGTGATAGCTGCCCCTGGCGGTACAGTGACCATTATCAAAATTTAATGATACCACTAAGGTCGCGAGAGGGCTTTTCCCGCGGTATTCGTGAGTAAGGGTTGTGATGGTTGGTGTCATGGGCTGTTCTGGGTGGGGCCTTGCCCTCCTTAGATGAAGAGAAGAGAATTTATTCCACTCCATAGCACACCTTCTCCCTCACAACGTTACTCTTCTTGGCACCTTATCCATTCACCATCACCGGAGAGTTTGTAAAAATGAATGATGACTTATCGGACTTCAACTATCGAATAATCCGTGAGGGCCGACCACCACTCGGTTGGGCTGCACAGAATGGGCATGATGAAGTGGTGCAAATACTACTCGAACGAGCCGACGTCGACCCCAACAAAACTGATAACCGAGGCCAAACACCGCTCTCACTAGCTGCCGAGAAGGGACACGAGGTGGTGGTGAAGTTGATGCTTGGACGCAGTGACATCGAGCCCGACCAACCGGTTAATCATGGCCAAACACCACTGTCAATTGCTGCTCGGAAGGGGCATACCGGAGTGGTGCAAACTCTACTTAACCTGGGCAAGGCTAATCCCAACAAAGAAGATAATGACGGCCTAACACCACTTGCTTCGGCTGCTACCTGTGGGCACAAGGGAATAGTGGAAATTATACTAAGACAGCGCGACGTCAACGCCAACAAAGCCGATAAGCGCGGCCGAACACCTCTGTCATTTGCCGCTCATGGTGGGTATGCTGGAGTAGTGGAGATGTTACTAGAACAGAGCAATGTGGACCCCAACAAACCTGATAACCGCGGCCAGGTCCCACTCACCTTTGCTGTTTGGACTCAGTCTACGGATACCGTAAAAATACTTCTAGCACGGGGCGACGTTAACCCCAATCAAGGGGATTCCGTCGGCCGAACACCACTTGCCCTTGCTGTTCAGTATGGCTATGAGGGAATGGTGAAAATGTTACTCGAGCGGGATGACATCAACCCCAATCAACCGAACATCGACGGCGGAACACCACTTGCAGTTGCGGCTGCGAGTAGGTATGTCGCAGTGGTGAACATACTACTCAGGCGAGCCGACATCAAACCCGACCAACCAGATAGGAAAGGCAGAACACCACTCGCGCTTGCTGCGGAATTTGGGCGAGATGCAACAGTGAAAATGCTACTCGAACGGGACGACGTCAACCCCAACAAGCCAAATAACCACGGCCGAACACCACTTGCCATTGCCGCTGCGAGAGGGCATAGGGAGGTAGTGAATATACTCCTCCGGCGCGACGATATTCACCCAGACCAACCGGATAATAACGGCCGAACGCCACTCTCACTTTCTGCTGAACGTGGGTTCAAGGAAGTGGTCAAAACTCTACTGGGACGTGAAGACGTTAACCCTGAGAAGAGTGACATATCAGGCAGAAGGCCCATCTGGTGGGCTACCGCGAGGGGCCATGCCGGAGTGATAGGGCTATTTCACACCCAAGCGCCGGCCAGCCACAGAAAGGCTTAGTACATCTGAGAGATTACTCTCCCTCCCTCGTTTAGAACGATAAAATTCCTTTGCCATTTCTCTGGTCACTCCAACATGTCAATAGACTCCTACCTGCATAGTGGTTATTATTTCATACGTTTTATCAACTGCTTCTTTGCCTCGGCACCATACGACACAACTGTGGCTCACTTTTTCGCAATTTATTTCGAGAGAGCGAGGGCTTTGACCACAGTGTTGGATATACCTCTCTCGTACCTACTCTAGCTACTCTAAATATTTCTCTGTCAGGCTGGGTCGGATTTGGTGAATATTTATTTGTACTCTAGAGTTTAATGTTTTCAGATAGCATGCAATTGTGACCTGTCATGGCACAATTTCCGTTATAACCTATGTTGCTCTCGTTACCGATTTTGGCTGTAAACCTTGTTTGAAGATTTATGGTTACAAGTGATGTCATTTCTGCAACAACAGACTTCCCCACCATCTGCTGTATCAACACAAGGGTATTTTAGATACCAGAATACCGAATGAAAACAGGACGTGTAAGCTATCCCTCATACTTATCAATGGCTGAATAGCTTACTACATGCTCAGCAGCTGGTTTCTTCCACGCCGGTTATTGGCCCAATGATCGTCAAGATTTCGTACAGTATTGCAACCAATGTGGGTAAGAGGCAAAGCTGTCAAGCTGTTGATTGTTTCAAGTCGAGTTCGTGGTGCGAGGTAGATGGAGTGAGAGGTTCTGATGGCAGGGAACCAACTCAAACCAAACGACTATGATACTACAGCACAATCCCAATTCTCCAAGTGTGTCAACCGGGAAGGAGGCTGCGGTGGTATCATATTCGGAGGTGTCTCCCAATCTGGCCGACTCTTGTTTCCCGCAACAAGGTGTTTTTTTTTTCGTCCCTTGCATCATGAAACGAGATTAAAATCAAGGGCAAGCCCCTTGCCTCTTAAACCCATTCTACTTTGTTAGCACTCAGGGTCCGCTTGATTAGAACCTGGTTCATGATCCATATATCATGTCAGAGTGTCGGGTAAGTAGGGTAATTGATAGAGTAGTATTAATTTCGACATTGATGTGATGTTTAGGTGTCAACTTCGTTTTTTTCTTTTCTTATTGCTGTTTAGTTATGTAATTTCTCACGCATAGTTAGGACTTGTGAGCCCACCGGTGGATGGGAGTGAGAGAGATTGAATAAAAAAGCGATCTGCATGAGAAGGACCACCAGTTGGCTCTGTTTCAATAAGGGTCTGCAAATCATGATCGTCTAGCTATTTGGTATGGGGCTTCCAAATTAAGCCAGTCTAAATTAACTATATATTATCAAGTTATATCTTGGCAATCCCATACCCAATGAGTTATTGAATCATTGAGAGTTGTAAGATTAATAAACCAATCAAGAAGACGATCTCCGACTTAATAAGTGACCGCCAACTCAAGTCTGAATTCAAATGTGGAATCTTGAGTACGACAAAATCCATGAGGTTTGTTAGAATTACTTTCATAGTACTATCCACCAGGGTCCTTATGTACTGGGTAATATAATATAGCAACGGAATATATGGCAGTTACCAAGATGTTCAAGTTGACACTAACCTGAAAGATATCCGAAGAGCATCGAATTCATTAGCAAGAAGCCAGAGTATGTCTATTTCTGCTGGAGGGTGAATATTTATTATTGCAACCTGTTTTGATAGGGCAGCCTTTACATAAAGCTGCAATACAGCCATGCATCCCCACCATCTTCAACGCCTAATAGAACTGCTAAGGGTTTTAGATGCCGAAGAAGCATATATCACTTGCTTATTCCCTGTGAGGCTGGCGCATGCTGAAAAATTAAATTTATTATACCCTATGTGTGTTAAAATACGGTACATTGTGTTTCAATTCGGTATTTTTAACTTTGAAAAAATATTGTCCAGTAAGAGGCAAACATGGGAGATTCCTTTAGGCTTCCGCATATTGTTAGCCCAGTATCTCTAACGTCAGAGCCAGTAGTTGAGGACATTTTTACCCTTTTTTATGCTTTACATATTATTTACAGCGTCGTTCGGCTTTAGTTAATGAGAATTACATAGCAGCCATTGATCTCTAGAGCTCCATATGGGCTTGGCAGGGCAAAAGGCTCTGTGAGAATATGAAGCAATGGTAAACTAACTGCCTCTGGGTAGGCCACGATTATAAGGAACAGCAAACTAAGTAACGCTTTTTCAACCTTTTCAACCTTGAATGTTCATATTGTTCTGAGGTTATGGGAGGTGAATTCTCTGAGCACTACTTAATATCTTTAGGTTTGGCAGTGTAACACATTTGTTTGTTGGTCTGTTAGATAGACAGGTCGATCGGTCTCTCTTACGCTACGCATCTCTGACTTTCTTACAGATCGTATCGTACCTAGATACCGCAGCGGGAACCTCCACCCCCTTCAACAACCTCAGAAGCCGATATATCTATCACCGCAAACGCCCAACACTAGAACCACTGCGATCAACCAATATCACAAGACCGTCACACTAAGATACCAACATACCCCAACGAGTCCAAGTTATTAGAGTGACGGAGGAGAGTCAGTATCAATTGTAAGTGTGATAGCAGACTGCCGGAGAAAAACACTTCAGGAGATGGAGCCGGCCTTGGAAAGAAGGAATGTCAATGTCAACCTGGCAGACTGTTACAGGCGAACCCCACTCGCTTGGGCCATTAGGGGAGGACATGAGGACGTTGTCAAGCTCCTATTGGAGCAAGGCGATGTCAATCCGGATAGCCAAGACAGCCTTACACACGACACACCGCTCTCGGATGCCTGCAGTGCGGGACATACGGGAATAGTGAAATTACTCTTGGGGAGGGAAGAGGTGGACCCTGACAAAGAGGGAGATCTTGGTTGGACACCACTCTGGCATGCTATAACAGGAGGGCATACGGAGGTTGTGCGGCTACTCCTGGAAAGGGAAGACGTTAACCCTGACAAAGAAACAGTATTTGACGAGCGACCACTGTGGTATGCCTACGGGAGGGGGCATGAGGACATCGTGAGATTACTCCTGCAGAGGAGGGATATCAACCCTAACAAACGAAACAGGGATGGCCGGACGCTACTCTGGGTTGCCTGTAGAGAACGGCGGGGGGGTGTTGTGAAATTATTGTTGGAAAGCAAAGACGTCGACCCAAACATCCCAGATGAGAATGGCCATCCCCCACTGTTGGTGGCTATTGAACGTGGGTGTGAGGACCTGGTGCGGCACCTGCTCGAACGAGAAGATATCAATCCTAACTTGGCATGCAATCATAGGCAAACACCTCTCTCGCTCGCTGTCCACTATGATGATGAAATAATTACAGAGTTACTACTGAAACGAAGTGATCTCGACCCCAACTTGCCCATTATGGATTGGCAAGCGCCCCTCGCTCGAGCAGCTATGAACAGACAAGAGGGAATTGTGAAATTACTCTTGAAACGGGCCGATGTCGACCCGAACATCCGAGGCAATGATGGCCACACACCACTTACCTTGGCTGCAATGTTTGGAAGTGGTGGAGTGGTCAAGCTGCTATTGGAGCGAGAAGATATAGACATAAACATTCCTTGTGCTAATGGGAGAACACCACTCACCCAGGCAACCGACTTCCAACATGAGGAAATTATGAATATACTACTAGATTGGAATGGCGGGGCAGCGATAATACCACATCAAACTCATCATTCTACAACCCCTAACCCCCAATCCCTTTGAGCCCTCGAAGGCAAGTCATATCCATCCCCTGTTGTCGGCAGGAGTGCTGTTATCCCGCCGCACCCTGTTGAACACCCACATTTCTAAGCCCCTCCGCCGCTCAGTCTTTCGCCCACTCAGTCTTCAAGTGTTCCAATCACACCTTACGGATCCCCAAGTTGTCTTTTCTTTTGTTCCAGACCGGGCCAGAAGGCCTTGGTAGCGTGAACTGCACCTTTATAGGTATCATAAGCCCTTCGATAGCTATAAGTCGTTCATCCATACCCTTCCTCATTCTCCCGAATTCCTGTCCTCACCGGGGAGTCCTATTGTATTTGATTTTCCCCTCGATATTCTTAGTGCATTTTCCTTTCCCCTCATTTTTGCTTATTTCCTCTCCTCGTTTCTCGCTGCCCAGCTGCCTGACCCAACCATGACAACTCCTCTATTTATGTAGCCTCCCCCCCGCCCAGCCCCTAACCCCCCACTCCAAATCCATCCTGTTTCTCTCTGATTACTTCAATATGCATTTTCTTTTTTATACGCAAATAAATCGTGCCTCTGGCACCCTGCTTCATCTGTTTCCCAAGTCAGCTTTTCAATCCTTCAAATCCCTTACTTGTCTCCCCCTGGCTTCAGGTAGTTTTCAAAAGTCCTCCTCAACTGTTGGAAATCATGGATGCTGCTCGGCATGCTCAAGGCTTTGTTCTCTCGTCCGCCAGCATATTCGTCAGCCGGCATATCAGTCTGTTAGCAGTACAGTGACTCGCCAGCCCACCCGCCATCGGTTCTGTTGTCGCCCGTTCATTTTCCTGTTCGCATATCCGATGTACATTCCCGGGGCCGGCCGTTTGTCCGTTACCGCCTCTGCGCATTTAGTGATCCTTGTTTCGCCACATCGCTCGTTCGGTATCTTTCTGGCTCCGGTTAGACCATGGATTTCTATCAGCAACACCACATGTCCATAATCGGCCAAACGCAGTAGTAATCCATCTCATTATACCCACGCTCCCTTTTCCCGCCATGCTTTACAATGTACCCAAAGGCATCGCATCATTAATTCTGCAACTTAACTATTTCATGCTATTTCGTTATCATGTTATAATATCCCGGTTGACACCCTGTTCAAAAAGCCAAATACCAAAGATTAGTGGTAGAGTAAGTGGATATTTACCGTTAAAGTCTTTTTGCACTGTTTTGCGTTTTCCCCTCGTTTTGTAAAAATTTCCCCTCCTGTGATACATCGTTTTTAGGTTTTGGTGATATCCTGTTAAACGGAATTAAGTTGCACTTGCAGACATTATGAGCTCTTCATCTAGTAAGGGTATTCCAAGTTGAAAATTTTGAAAAAATGCCGCTTACTTTGATCCTGCATCCATGTTTGTCACTAATAAAGCACTTAATTTACCATGACGTTACCTTACCATCCAATACTCTTTCTTTCGCGTTTGGACACCAGGTAGTAAATGATCTGTACTATATTTAAGTAAAACGTGTATAGCAAAGTAAGATGCTCATTGGCATATCATTACATATCAGACAATACGACCATCCTGAATTCAAGATATATGATTTGTAGACACAATTTTGCTACATGCTATTTGTTCATTTTTGTAACTCTTGGGCCTCCTTTCTCTTTGCTTTAGTTGTCAGATTATTTCAATCACAATCTTAAAGCTCCCACCTCTACAACCGCCAGTACAGAATGTATTCTCGGAGGCTATATCAAGGTTGTTTGCAATTGTAGTGGTAGATACCAGAAATTTGGTTACGGTTGTGTCTACATTTTACTGTCTTAAGCTTCTGCAAAGAAAAGTCTTTTCATGTGATATATTCTATGGTTATTAATTACGTATATCTTGTTTCGAGGCTATCAAATATGTTACTTGAAATCCATCAACACTATCGGTTGATTGTGTAAGGTACACTAATGCAAGATTCCGGGCTTAATTTTACTTATATTTCTTGGTTTTAACTTGGAATACCCCGAATATTTGGGAAAGAGGAATCAGATGGTTAGAAATGTAAGAATTCGCAAAGATTATGAGGTGAATGGGTGCAACACTTGAACAAGTTGTACATTATGAAGAAACGAAATGAATATGTCAAAGACAGACTTGATCTTTACGGTGACCTACAACATATTCAAATGGTGCAGCAGGGGGGCATTTTATTTACCCCTGTTTCCCTCAATACTTCCCAGCTTTGGTTTATCTCCTCGCCCTCACCTCGCATACTTCACCGAGTACCTGACTCCGGTAAACCCTCCGCTAATCTTCTCACATGTTCTACATGATACCAGTATAGTACTTTCTTTGGTAGAGCGCCGGTGATTAACAAGAATGAGGTAACTGTATTTGCATGCACAAATCCTATGATACAGGTAACAGTAAAATAAAGTATGACATATTTTGTGTGCAGCCCCAGCTTTGATTACCACTAGTAGCGCTTTCAAAATTTGAAAATGTACCATATATATAAAAACAATCGATCACCCTGCCGCTCAATGTACCAAAAAGGAAACACCCGGCGTGCGATCACCCCAAGAAATCATCTCACGCATCGCTCCCAAGCCGCATTTTCCAAAGGCGAAAAAGATGATTCTCCACTAACACGTGAAGTTGCATTTATTTCTTTTACTGTGTTAGCCAATCATCATCAGATGCTTTAGGCAGCGTATTTTGATGTAACCAAGTGCCAGTAGTATTAGGCGTGAGCGGCTGACAATGAGTATGGAGGAGAGATGATTCGATAAGAGAGATAGACTATGTTGTACTAAGCTTTATTTAATATGCGGTTCGCAGCAGGTAACAATTCTAGTAAAACATACGAAACTCAAAAACCATCTCCGGTTCGTTACAGTCCCCAAACCTTCGAACAAACGCAAAGGAAATAAAGTTCTCCACAATCCTTCACCATGAAACAAAAACGTCGCTAAGACTCCTGTTCTCCATGTCTTTCCACTAATAACGCGATAACCTCTGGGATCTTCTACGATACACTTCACTGTCCTTGTGCCATCTACCTTACGCCCACACAACTCCTGCGTCTGGCACTACCCAGCAACACAACGCAGGGAGACGACGAGAACAGGTGATGAGGAGGGAACAGAACTAAGCAATATCGCATACATCCGGCTTTATCATCAAGGAGAGAGCGTGGATAACTATTTCCAAAATTATAATACTCCAGGAATTTTGGTAGAATATTTCAACCCCGTTATTCTTTATAAACTATCTCCATGGCTTGATGGGCTTTGGTTAGATAGAGATCCGTAGCAGCCATGGACCTCCTGAACTCCCTATCAACTTGAATATACAATACTGTATCGTAAGTGAAGGTAAATTAAGTGTAAGCTAAGTCTTTCTGGGTGCTTGAAGCTTAGATGAAACAGCAACGCAAGCTAATATTGTTCAACATTTTCAACTTTACAAATCGATCCTCTTTTGACGTCAACAATGGGGTGAATTCTATGACCACAATTTGACATCACCAAGATGGGATATATAACACGTCTATTTCCCCGTCCGTTAGGTAGTCAGGCCGATCGATCAATCTTACGCCGCTATTCTAACTTTCTAAGAGGAGGTATCCAAATATCACACCAACAACCAAACCACTCGCCAACAAAACAGCCCAGAAGCCTATCTAGCTGACACCTCGAACGCCTTACACGAGAACAACTACGATCAGCCAATCACACCCCTAGGACATACCAAGATACCGAACCTATATAATACCTCAAGCAGTCCAAGGTATTTGGGGTGACAGAGACTGTATACATTTTAAGACTGATAGAGGACTAATAGAGCAAAGAAATACTGCGGATGGGGCCGGCCCCGGAAAGAAGGCATGTCAAGGCCGACCTAGCCGACCGGAACAGTAAGACTCCACTGCATTGGGCAGCACTGGGAGGACACGAAGAGGTTGTTGAGCTCTTATTGGAGCAAAACGATGTCAATCCTGATAGCCAAGACAATGTGTCACATGACACACCGCTCTCAGATGCCTGCAGTGCGGGGCATACGGGAATAGTGAAATTACTCTTGGGGAGGAAAGAAGTGTACCCTGACAAAGAGGGAGACCTTGGTTGGACACCACTCTGGCATGCTATATTAGCAGGGCATACGGAAATTGTGCGGCTACTCCTGGAAAGGGAAGACGTTAACCCTGACAAACTATCAGCAATTGGCTCGCGACCACTGTGGTATGCCTACGAGAGCGGGCAGGTGGAAATAGTGAGATTACTCCTGCAAAGGAGGGATATCAACCCTAACAAACAAGACAGGGATGGCCGGACGCTGCTCTGGTTTGTCAGTCTAGAAGGGCGGGGGGATATTGTGAAATTATTCTTGGAAAGTAAAGACGTCGACCCCAACATGCCAGATATGTTTGGCCAACGCCCACTGTCGGTGGCTATTGAACGTGGGCATGGGGACGTGGTGCGGCACCTGCTCGAACGAGAAGATCTCAATCCTAACTTGGCATGCAATAATGGGCAAACACCTCTCTCCCTCGCCCTGTACAATGATAATAAGAGAATTACAGAGTTACTACTGAAACGGAGTGATCTCGACCCCAACCTGCCAATTATCGATGGGCAAACACCCCTCGCTCTAGCAGCCTTCAACAGACAAGAGGGGATTGTGAAATTACTCTTGAAACGGGCCGATGTCGACCCGAACATCCGAGGCAATGATGGCCACACACCACTTACCTTCGCTGCAATGTTTGGAGGTGGTGGAGTGGTCAAGTTGCTATTGGAGCGAGAAGATATAGACCCAAACATTCCTTGTGCTAATGGTAGAACACCACTCACCCTGGCAACCGACTACCAACATGAGGAAATTAGGAATATACTACTAGATTGGAATGGCGGGGCAGCGATAATACCACATCAAACTCACCATTCTACAACCCCTAACCCCCAATCCCATTAAGCCATTAAAAGGCCAGTCATATCCATCCCCTGTTGTCGGCAGGTGTACTGTTATCCCGCCGCACCCCGTTCAGCACCCACATTTCTAAGCCCCTCCCCCGCTCAGTCTTCCCCCCACTGAGCCTTCAAGTGTTCCAATCATATCTTGCGGATCCCCCAGTTTTTTCTTTTTGCTCCAGACCGGGCTACAAGGTTTAGGTAGCTGGAACGGCACCTTTATAGGTAAGCCCTTCGACAGCCATAAGTAATTCATGTTGTTAATCACCAATGCTCCACGGTAGACCATACCTATCATCCTGTCACGTAGATCATGCTAGAAGATCAGTGGAGGTTTCACCGGAGTCAGGCGGTCGGAGAAGTATGCGAAGTGAGGGGTCGGATTGGATATTGAAGCGGGGAAGTCTGCTGGAGAAGAGGGGTAAATCTGATGGCGCGATCAAATGATAGAATGGTGTTATTTTGTTCAGAAGACTCCCGGCAGAGTTGAAATTGGTTCATGTATTTAAAGGGCCCTCTGCAGCCCGGTTTGAAGAGGTTGAGGTCACAAAGAAATCAAGTCTGTCTCTTGTACATCCAGTTTCGTCTCTCTATAGAACACGTCCCAGTACCGCCCCGATTCCACTCATAATCTTTGATACTTCATCCATACCCTTCCTGATTCTAATAAATTCCTGTCCTCCCCGAAGAGTCCTATTCAGTGATTCCAAGCGGCCGGACTGTGGCAAAGCGGCTTTTGAACACCAAAGCCTGGCCCGGCCTGGGCATCTGGCGGCTTTGCCCAGGTTTGCGCCAAGCAATTTGTGAATCTAAACGACGAAACATTCGTGAAACTAAATCTCCTGGACTTACTCGAGTATCTCGTTTAAAATGTCACTTCCAAGTACTAGGTTATGATATAGATTACCCATCTCTAGACCATCACGGTCGGATAGATTCATGATGTTGGGTAATATTTGGGGGGGAACTGGTGTATCTGTGGGAATATATTGGACCGGGGAGGTTGGCGAACCGGACGGTGTACTTGACAGATGGCCCAGCGGAAGGTAATCGAACGAGCAATAGTTGAAGAGATATGAGTATCGTGGTGATTGAGCATCTGGTGCCATTTAATTAGCAGTTTAAGAGAGATTCACGGCACTGGGATCGTGTTATCATTACCCAAATCAACAACCAAAATCAAGCAGTCTGGCCCCTGGCAGATAACTTCTGATGTTCAGGGCATCTGGCGGCTTTACCTAGGGATCTGACGGCTTTAGCGGCCGCCCAGAATTTCGACCGGACTGGCCCACGCTTTTTGAAACCACGGCCGGACTGCCGGCCCATCGTCCGGACCGTGGTCTCGACTGACCGCTTGGGATCACTGGTCCTATTGTGTTTATTTTCCCCCTCGATATTCGTAGTGCATTTTCCTTTCCTCTCTTGTTTTCTTATTTCCTCTCCCCTTTTCTTGCTGCCCAGCTGCCCAACCCAACTATTACAACACCTCTATTTACGTAGCCTCCCCGCCGCCCAGCCCATAACCCCCACTCCGAAGGCATCCTGTTCCTCCCTGATTACTTGGACATGCATTTTCTTTTTGAAATACAAATAAATTGTGCCTCTGGCTGCTTTACTTCGTCCGTTTCCCAAGTAAGCTTTTCATTCCTTCAAATCCATCACTTTTTTTCCGCTGGCTTTAGGTAGTTTTGAAAGGACCTCCACAACACTACATGTCCATAATCGGCACAAGCCAGTAGTAATTTATCTTATACCCGCGCTCCCTTCTGCTGAGATGCTTTACAATGTACCCAAAGGCAACGCATCATCAATTCGGCGACTTAACAATTTCGTGCCATTTCGTCAATATTTCAAAACCTTCCGGTTCCCACCCAATCCAAAAGGCAAGGGACCGGAGATTTGTGCTAGAGAAAGTGGATATTGATTATTAAAGTCTGCTGTGCTGTTTTGCCGTTTCCCTTCGCTTGGCGAAGCCCTTTAGGTTTTGGTAGCATCCAGTGTTCCCAACCGTCCGGGGCGCCCTACAGGGCCCAGGCAGTTTGTAGTCCCGGGCATGGTGGGTGAGGATGGCAGGGCATGGCGTGCATCTTTCGTAAAGACGGCCGTCCAAGGGATTGATGCCCAGGCCCCGCAGTCTTAGTACAAGTGGCATCTTCCGGCGATTATCTGCAGAGCCCGCCCGACATCCGCCGTCACCGGTAAGAGCCTGGCATATCCCACCCCCTCCGGATCCTGCAGAGTCCACCCGTCTGTCCTGATAATTGTTCGATATGGAAGCATGGCATTAGTTGTAAGACTCCAAAACGGAATATTATCAAGGGCAATATAGGTGAATAATGGAGACTTGATGTAGCGTGATAAAGATTGTTCAGTTGTTATTATTCTCTCCACTATGAGCGATATCGCAGTGCTTAAATACATAAATGATGACATAGCCATATATGAAAGACAAGTAAACATGAATACAACTGTGATACGTGCTACCATGAGACTCATGGATAACGCATATACATGTGGAGAAAATTGTTAATGGAAACCGAAATGATGTAATCCTGATAGCAGGAAAGGGGTCATGATGACTACTGGAGAACGGGAAAAGAAAAGGTACCACGTCACCCTTAACCTCCAACACACCTGCTCGCTCTTGTACCAAATAGTTTAGACCATGAGTGTTCCTGCTGCGGACGAGTTAGGCGTTTCGTATAAATGTAGTCGAGGTTCTGCGAAGATTGTACATGCAAGATAACAAGGGATTCATCCTCTAATCGTTCACGGTATTTATAAGCAAGTGTTAGTGAGAAGAACGAGACTCATGACTCCCTTACCATAGTATCATACTTAGGGGCTACTGGACAAATGACCGTATCGCAGTTATCGATCTCGGGGTTAAGGGCAAAATACAAAGCAACGTAAATACCCGAGTCGTTAGTAGTCTGTTTGACTAAGATGGTTAAATACTTGAGTGAGGGAAACGTGCTCCGAGCTAGAAAACAGGTGAGCATAAACACCTCACGTGCCCTCATTTCACCTTCCCCTGGTGCCCAACTAAGCAACCGTGAGACTCTCCAAACAAGAGATTCCCTGTTTTGTTCACTCTTGTGTCGTGCACATCCCAATGCAGAGCCCCCTTATTTGCTCGTGCTAAGCTTTCAAAGAATTTCATCTCACATACCCTGCCATTTGTTGGTCCGATTGACACAACTAGAGATACAATTTGTTGTTTTTGTCACCGATGCGTATAGGTGGTTAGTTTTCGGATATCTTGGATAAGTGTTTATGGTGCTATTACAAGGATTGGTGATGACAGATAGCGGGTTTCCTATATTATTGGAATGACTTTCTATGTATGGTTAGTGGTGACGGTTGTATTGTAGGAACTGAGAGTACACTTGTCATCATTGGGAAATGAAGACAGAATCAACCTCTCGGTTTGGATTATGAAGAAGCATAGGTGTCATCATGGGAAGATGACAGAGTTGTTTGAACACCTGTATTTAAAGGACGCTGCGCGCTGGTTATGTTAGTTCATTAAGTGTGTTAGGAATATAAGGAAAGCTAAGTCACCGATTGAGCCAACATTCAGCCTGCCTCATCCACAATTTTCCCACTCTACATCTATATCCCCAATATCTACCAGTTGGTATATCGTTGACATGACGGAGAGCACCCGTCACGCGTTCGATTTGGTATGATACCCTGTTGTTTGGAGTGTCATGTTGACATATACTACCCCCCACAATAGTCACTTTATTTCCGTTCCTAATTCGTCTGGGTCGATATTAAAACCGTTTCGGAATCAGTAAATCATGGCCGCGATTGCCCGCGAAGATAATAGTCAGTCTGCAAAACCAATTCTGGCAAATGGCATAACTCAATGTTCCTGGAATTCAATAACTAGAAGTGACATAGGAAATCTTTAGGTGCATGCACAAGTCGATAGTGCCTCCGCGCAAAATAATCAACCGGGTCTCCAAACAAATAGCAGCACCACCACCATATGCGCCGTTTCAATATGTGTCCCTTGACAGGTATTGAATATGAGCATCAACTGATATAAACAAGTAACGCCTGGACTGTCCAGGATATTTCACCAAGATGGTAGATCTTTTGTCTTCAGGGCACCGGAGATCAGGAAACGTTTATGATAGATCACAACAACAAACTGTGCAAGCGACAGCGGCAAATAATTGGTACATGGTTTCTATTGCCATAATGTTGTTTCCTCCAAACCTAGACAGCGGGCTTTCGTGAGTCTATGCTTTTGTCCCATCTTCCAGCACTCTCTTCCCGATTCATGGACTTTAGCCATAGCGCTCCATATGGGGCATCGTACAAGGAACAGTCAATTTCATGCTTAAAACCTCCAACAATCCTCGCTCACAGTGTGACATCACATTAGACACAAGATGTTTCTTTGAACTTGCTCCTTTAAAACCAGGTATGGCAAGATGGCATCTGTCCCAGAAGATGGCGGAACAGTGGGCGCTTCATGCTTTCAATCAGAAACACCACTCCTGCTTTAACCGGTTGATATGGAGCATTATTATATAGAGGATTTCAAGCAGGAAAGCAAATGAAATATCGCTCACCATCCACCTTCACCAACATGACCGACCGGCAAATAACACAGGGGTAGCTAGTGATGACCCCCCTCCCCCTACAATGAACGGACTTTATCAGCCAAGAAACAGGTTGCGAACACGGATTGGATTATCGCTAATACATTAAGGAGTCTGCCGGACCTTTTGGTCTTCCAAGCCTTCCTCGCATTGAAGGAATCTTGGCACATTACCCAAAACAGACGAGAGCAATAAAAAGAAATCAAAAATCAAGAGTTTCTCTCTTTTCATTAATGGTATGGACTACAGTATCCGTGGAATATCCATAGTACCATAGCTCCCAGCGATGTGAGAACTGGGTGACACATGACAAACAACGGTCAGAATCAGTATAGGATGGCCATTATTTGCACAGGTATAGGTCGCTTTGCTATCGGATACTTGATTCCTCTTCTCCCCTGGGATAATCACTCTGCTTTGTATCATGAAGCTCTACACTCCCGCACTCCCCCCAAAGGCTCCCCTAAGCGAAGTACCTTTGATATACTATAAAATAGAGTGTTAAACAGGATGTTGAGAAGATGTGACCTCTGCATATATCCCAGCAATCAGTTTTCCAGGTCCATGGCTGCTACGCATCTCATTTAACCCAACCCCATCAAGTCCGTGAGAGAATTTATAAAGAATAAAATGGTTCAAATATTCGACCAAAATCCCTAGAGGATTATAGTTTTGGATATAATTATCCACGCTCTGTCCTTGATGATAAAGCGGGGTGTATGTGATATCGGTTAGTTCCCTTTCCACCTCATCGTTTTTTCTCGTCGTCTCCCTGCGTTGTGTTGTTGCTGGGTAGTTCCAGACGCAGGAGTTATGTGGGCGTAAGGCAGATGGCACAAGGAAGATCCCAGAGGTTATCGCGTTATTAGTGGAAAGATTTGGAGAGCAGGAGTCTTAGTGATGTTTATTATTATTATTGCAGTCTGCGAATCGCATAGTTTATGGATCTTACTTAGCACAACATCGTCTATCTCTCTTATCCGATCATTTATCATCCACATGCATTGTCAGGAGCGTATGCTTAATACTGCTGGCATGTGATTACATTAAAATATGCTGCCCAAATCATCTGTAGATAATTGGCTAACACAATATAAAAACTAAATGCAACTCCCCGTGAGCACTCATTAATGGAGAATCTTCTTTTTTGACTTTGGAAACCCCTACTTGAGAACGTTGAGTAGGATCATATCTTAAGGTGATCGCAAGCCAATTGTTTCATCGTGCGTACATTAAGCAGCAAGGTGATCGATGCTTTTTTGCTATAATACATTTTCAACTTTGAAACGCGCTAACAGTGGTAATCAAAGTTAAAACCGCGGACAAAATATATCATACATTATTTTACTGTTACATGTATCATAGGATTTGCGCATGCAAAAACTGTTACCTCATTCTTGTTGTTAATCACCAGCGCTCCACCAAAGACAATTTCCATACTGGTATTAAGTAGAATATACGAAAATATTAGCGGAGGGTTCACCGGAGTCAGGTTCTCGGTGAAGTATGCGAGGTAAGGAGTAAGTAGGTATACCAAAGCGGGAAAGTATTGAGGGAAAGAGGGGTAAATAAAATGCCCCCCTCCGGCCCCATTTGAATATGTTGTAGGTCACCGCAAATATCAGGTCTGTCTTTGATATAATCATTTTGTTTCTTTATAATATTCAACTGGTTCAAGTACTGCACCCATTCCCCTCAGAATCTTTGTGAATTCTTACATTCCTTACCATCTGATACCTCTTTCCCAAGTACTAGAGGCATTCAAAGTTAATACCAGCAACTCCAAGAAAAATAAAGCCTGGCATATTGCATTAATGTATGATACCTTACACAATCATCCTACAGAGCCGAAGAGTTTCAAGTAACATATTGGATAGCCTCGCAACCAGTTATAAGTAATTAAAGATTGGGTGGAGTGTGTTCTTCTGCAAGCGCGCAGCATCAGAGGTAGCTGTACAGTGGTAAGGGTAGTTTTGCTCCAATTCTACAGTATAGTGGATTTTTGTCTTTGCGGGACATGTATTTATCCTATCTGAGTCTCATTATAATTATATTATTATTATTATTATTATGCAATCATTTTATAAAGACTAGTCCAGGACTGGTCCTGTACCGGACGCGACCACTAGAACTAGTCCGGTCTAGTCATTAACATCAACTAGGGCCGACTAAAGGGCCCTGTTATCAAGACCAGACGGGTCGGGCCATTCAGAACAGAACCCTGTCTCTGAGGGTACATTCTATATTGGCAACCATAGAGGTAGAAGCTTTAGGTTGGTGATTGGAATAATCCGAGAACTCAAAAAAAAAAAAGGAGTGCCAGGAGGTACAAAAATAAACAAAAAAAGAAAGTAAAACTGTGTCTACGAATCATATATCTTGTAACTAGGATAGTAGAGGAGTACTTTCTGTTGAAAAATTGAACAATCAGATGGTCTCTCTCACGCAGATTAATCCTCTTGCATTCAACCTCACTCCACTTCCTCTACCGGCGGGCTCTCCGGGGCTATTTATCTTACAGGCAGGCAAGTCATAACTATGTGAGTAACATCATGCAACTAAACAACTATACAAAAAACAAAACAAAGTTGACACCTAAACATAATCTGCCAAGTTCACATGGTAAGGACAGACTCATGCTTGTAATCCGCTCAAAGTTCTATCGTAATCAATGACATAACCGGTTCATATCGGGAAGGCCACATATCATGCATGGGTGAAAAACAACACCTCCCCTCACCGGTGCGTTCCATATTTTCATCTAGAATCTAGTGTTCTAGTCTTTCTCCTCCCTCGAAACTAGTGCTTGATCTATTCTGCCTAAGCCTAGGCAATGTTCTGGAAATGCAGGTAGTGGGAAAGCCTTAGTGAAAATATCAGCTGTCATCAGTTCCGCTGGACAATACGTAAGCTGAACCTTCGCAGTTACGACATGTTGATGAACAAACAGATACTGCACATGTATGTGTTTCGTTCTTGCATGAAATTCGGGGTTCTGTGCTAGTGTGATAGCACCTTGATTGTCCACTGCAATTTCCCGGACTTCTGCTTCATAGGTCCATATGCCAACATCGTGAAGTAGACCTTGTAGCCAAATAGATTCCTTGACTCCCTGTGTGAGAGCCATATATTCTGCCTCCGTTGAGGACAGCGCAACTGTTCTCTGCTTGCGGCTGTTCCAGATAATTGCCGCAGCACATAGTAGAACTACATACCCTCCCATATAACTTCTGTCATCTCCTGATCTCCTGTCCACATCCGTGAATCCTATTCCCTTTTTATTTTATTTATAGCACAGCCCACAATTTGGTATCCCTGCCAGGTACCTGAATATTCTCCTAACAGCTGTCCAATGTACAGCTTCTGGATTTGTAGCCAACTGACTGACTTTGCCAATTGTATAGGCAATATCAGGCATGGATCCAAGCATCATATACATGGGTGATGCTACCAGCGATTGATAACTCTGAACATCGGCTACCATAGCATTAATACCTGCATCACTCCTCCTCAAATGAACCTCTGGATCTGCTGGACTAGATGCTAGACTGAAATTGCTCATTCCATGAGTTAAGAGAATTCTATCAACATACATACTTTGGGAGAGATGCAGGGTGTGTGCTCTCTGGTTTCTTTCAATCTCCAATCTCAAGAAAAACTTGAGTAACCTGGTATTCATCATCTCAAACTCAGATTCTAGGATGCCTTGGATCCATTGTATCATTGCGCTGTTCGGAGTTGCTATGAGCAGATCGTCCACACAGAGCAACAAGACAACTTGCTTCTTCTCCTGGATAAATAAACTCTAATCAGAATTGCTTCTACAGAAGCCATAAGTCTGTAGGAATTCGTAGATTCTATGATACTACCCTCTTGGTGACTGCTTCAAGACATCTATTACTTGGTATAAGCGACAGGCCATTGGAATGTTGTATTCCGATACCTTAGTACTATTAGGTACCTTACGTCTCTCTGGGATTTCCATGTAAACAGTTTCACACAGATCACTGTTTAGGAATACAGTCTGGATATCGACTTTCTCAATTTCCCAGTCATTTCCACAACATAAGGCAAGGACGGTCCTTATAGTTGTAAATTTCACTACTGGTGCGAATGTCTCCTGTCAATCAATACTAGCTCCCTGACTTTACCATTTTGCTACAGGAAGTAACTTGTATTTTCCGTCTTCATTTTTCTTCAATAGCCATCGACATCTAATCGCTTCAATGTTGGTCGGAAGCCATTCTAACTCCGCCGTATTATTACATGGCAGCGACGACACTTCCGATTCCCATGCCATTTTCTATTTTTCTCTCTTATTGCAGTTCAATTCTACGGTCAAGGTCCACAGCTCTCTTTCTTTGGAACTAGCCATGTATAGTATGTTTTCAGGTGTCGCAAAATGCTTGACTCGCTTTCAATTCGAGTTGGACTTGCTTGTCCCCTGTATTCCTGAATCTGCATTCTGCTTACACAGCCATCCTCCAACTCCTGGCTCGCCTTGATATTGTGGCTGGACATATATCTCATTACCTAGTCCGCTCTCAGTGTGATCTGACTCTGTTACCTGTACAAGCAGATCTAAGGGCTCAAATATCCCTTCTCATATATTGTCTTTGGGTGCATCTTCATGTACTGGAATCACATTCCAATTGGCGTGAAACTCTAATTAGAGTATTGACCATCTTGTTCTGTTACCAATAGGGCCTTGTGTATAATCGCATCTCCAGTTAAGACTCCCAATTTTCTTATGGGATCATATAGGTGATACCTCTTGGATTCTGAATCTTCCTCGTATCCTACAAGAATACACTTAAATGACTTGGGGTCTAACCTTTGATATTTCTCTCTTGCTATAAGGACCCAGGTTGTCGATCCGAAAATGGGCATATGTCCGATCCCAGGATTCCTCCCAATCCAATGCTCCAGAGGAGAAATACCACTGTGACTCTGCGATGGGAGCCGCTTGTGTACGTGTGCTGCAGTAAGTACTGCACAACCCCAAAACTCCCGCTCCAATCCTCAATCTTGCATCATGCATCGGGCACTCTCCGTGAGTGTCATATTTATTCTCTCGGCTAATCCATTTTAAGCTGGATTGTATGGTGGGCTCACTATGTGATATATTCCAGCTACCTCCAAACACTGCTTAAATTGACCATTCTGGTATTCTTCACCACCATCTGTATGTAGGACGTTAATTGACTTCCCCGTTATCCTTTCTGCCCTCGCCTTATATTCCTAGAAGGCAGACAATGTGAGGTTCTTAGAGTGTAACAAAGTAACATAAACTCTTCCACTTTTTTCATCTGTGAAAGTAAAGAAATATCTTTCACCATCAATGCTTGCGGTCGGCATAGGACACCATATATCTGAAGGAATAATATCTAATATTCCTTCAGCCTTCTCCCATATCCCTCTACTTGGTTTCTTGTACTATCGCCCTCTTGCACAAATATCACGGATCACTCTATCGGGTATGGGTTAACCATAAATTTCCATGTCTTTTACTTTTGTTGCAATATCCTGTACTGATATTGAGTCTACAGTCTTATGGCAAAGTCTGCGCTGCCATATTTCCAATGTCACTTTCGCAGACTGGTTTGTGGACAGGCCTATATTAGCACAATTACCTGTGACTTCTTCTACAGCTGGGCTTGCTCCTCCTACGTCGTATAGGCTTCCGTCTCTATTCCTAATACAGTACCTCTGGTCCCATCACTGACTATATAAGTCCCCCTTTGGAATTCTACAACATATTTCACATCTACCATGCATGATACTGATATCAAGTTCCATCCGATTTCTGACACATACCAGACCTCGGTTAAGGTAATCTCTCCAATTCGTGTTATTACAAGCATATTTCCCTAGCCCTCTACTCGAACCTTCATGTCATCTGTAATCATGATTGCTTGTCCGCTACTTACAGCTTTGAAGTTGATAAACTGGCTTTTGTCACGACAAAGATATTAACTCAGCCTAGAGTAAATAATACACTCTCTAGCTAGAGTGTGACTTGGGCCTCGTGCTCTAAAGTAAAACCAACAGATTCATTTCAAGGACCTGATATTTCTTTTTCTGACTTTCTTTTAAAACAGTCTCGCTTCCAATGTACTACCTTTCCACAATGAAAGCGTCTTGTCTCGACCTTTCTCTTGGATATCCTATGGCCACCATGGCTACTGAAACTTTGCCCTGCATTCTGTGTCGCATAATACCTGTTACTTATGGCCCCGTGACCACTACTCTCTTGGTCAGATCCCATGCAACCTCTACAACGTGACTGGTGTTCCTTTTCTCTTCATATTCCATGTACCCTAAATGCTATCTCGCTGGTGGTACTGCAACTTGACGCCCCTCGAGGTATCCTTGCAATCTGTCACCCTCCTGCCTGCTGGAGGAGCCTTGCTGCCATGCCATCACACGTGACAGAATCCCTACCAGAATGTAAAGCCATTATCAATAGCTTGTTGGACTCTGGTAAACTGAGGGTAAGAATTGCTACCAACTCGCTATCTGTTATCCCTGTCTCTGGTGCCAAACAGTCACATAGTTGGCCAGCAACCTCACGAAACTCATTGAGATGCTGGGCCATATCATCTTCCTCAGACATTCTCAATGCCCAAAGCCCTTCGATCAATATGATCCTTCTGTTCCTTCCAATACCCTGGTGCACCTTCTTAAGTGCTATCCATGCCTCTCTAGCCATCGTAGTATTCTGAATATGTGGGATCTTGGAATCCTTCATATTAAGAGTGATAATAATGAATACTTAATCATCCTGTGTTATACTGGTAGCCTTATCCTCGACAGTAAGCAAGAGTGCTTTCTGCTTTAGGATTAGGACAGCCCTAAATCGCCATGCATTGTAATTGGTTTTTCCAGTTGCAATAGACCCATCCAACCTCGCAGTGGATTGTGTCAGTGAGGTTTTATTTCTATTGGACTTTACACCTGCAGTACTGGCCCTGGTAGCTCGACTTGATAGCTCGGAGATCTTGCTTTGATCGTGTTTGTAATCCCGCTCTCCTGAGATCAAACAATACGATTATGATTCACAGAGCGCTGGGCTGGGCTCATAACCTGTTGAAAGATTGAACCATCAGATGGTCTCTCTCATGCAGATTAATCCTCTTGCATTCAACCTCGCTCCACCTCCTCCCCCGGCGGGCTCTCCAGGACTATTTATCCTACAGTCAAGTCATAACTATGCGAGTAACATTATGCCACCAAACAACTATACAAAAAAAAAAAATGAATGTTGACACCTAAACATAATCTCCCAAGTTCACGTGGTAATGACAGACTCATACTTGTAATCACCTCAAAGTTCTAGCATAATGAATGACAGAACCAGTTCAAGTCGGGAAGGCCACATAGCACACATCGGTGAAAAGCAACATTTTCTAATATGTGGAGCGGGTAGTATATTTTTGGTTTTTTGGTTCATGATATGCCAATGAGCCTCATACTTTGCTCTACACATCTTACTTACATATCGTGTTGGTCTTTTCCCTCGTGTCCAAATACGAAAAAATAGTACAGGATGGTGAGGTAAGAGCATGGTCACTTGTGTGTTTTAGCAGTGACAAACATGAATGAAAGAGCAAAGTAAGCCAGATTTGAGTTTTCAATTTTGAATACCATTACTAGATTTAGAACTCACAGGGTGTGCAGGTGCAACATGATTATTATAAATAGGATACCCCCAGTAAATCCAAGCGTCCACTCCGACCATCCTAGGCTAGGGATGGGACGGACTACAGTGCATGGGTAGATGATCAGGACAGACGGGTGGACTCTGCAGGATCCGGAGGGGGTGGGATATGCCAGGCTCTTACCGGTGACGGCGGATGTCGGGCGGGCTCTGCAGATAATCGCCGGAAGATGCC
Organism: Tuber melanosporum; assembly: GCF_000151645.1. Taxonomy (NCBI): domain Eukaryota; kingdom Fungi; phylum Ascomycota; class Pezizomycetes; order Pezizales; family Tuberaceae; genus Tuber; species Tuber melanosporum. Next base: position 156,981 of record NW_003298802.1, on the reverse strand, counting down.
ACTTGTACTAAGACTGCGGGGCCTGGGCATCAATCCCTTGGACGGCCGTCTTTACGAAAGATGCACGCCATGCCCTGCCATCCTCACCCACCATGCCCGGGACTACAAACTGCCTGGGCCCTGTAGGGCGCCCCGGACGGTTGGGAACACTGGATGCTACCAAAACCTAAAGGGCTTCGCCAAGCGAAGGGAAACGGCAAAACAGCACAGCAGGCTTTAATAATCAATATCAACTTCCTCTAGCACAAATCTCCGGTCCCTTGCTTTTTGGATTGGGTGGGAACCGGAAGGTTTTGAAATATTGACGAAATGGCACGAAATTGTTAAGTCGCCGAATTGATGACGCGTTGCCTTTGGGTACATTGTAAAGCATCTCAGCAGAAGGGAGCGCGGGTATAAGATACATTACTACTGGCTTGTGCCGATTATGGACATGTAGCGTTGTGGAGGTCCTTTCAAAACTACCTAAAGCCAGGGGAAAAAAAGTGATGGATTTGAAGGAATGAAAAGCTTACTTGGGAAACGGACGAAGTAAAGCAGCCAGAGGCACAATTTATTTGTATTTCAAAAAGAAAATGCATGTCCAAGTAATCAGGGAGGAACAGGATGCCTTCGGAGTGGGGGTTATGGGCTGGGCGGCGGGGAGGCTACGTAAATAGAGGTGTTGTAATAGTTGGGTTGGGCAGCTGGGCAGCAAGAAAAGGGGAGAGGAAATAAGAAAACAAGAGAGGAAAGGAAAATGCACTACGAATATCGAGGGGGAAAATAAACACAATAGGACCAGTGATCCCAAGCGGTCAGTCGAGACCACGGTCCGGACGATGGGCCGGCAGTCCGGCCGTGGTTTCAAAAAGCGTGGGCCAGTCCGGTCGAAATTCTGGGCGGCCGCTAAAGCCGTCAGATCCCTAGGTAAAGCCGCCAGATGCCCTGAACATCAGAAGTTATCTGCCAGGGGCCAGACTGCTTGATTTTGGTTGTTGATTTGGGTAATGATAACACGATCCCAGTGCCGTGAATCTCTCTTAAACTGCTAATTAAATGGCACCAGATGCTCAATCACCACGATACTCATATCTCTTCAACTATTGCTCGTTCGATTACCTTCCGCTGGGCCATCTGTCAAGTACACCGTCCGGTTCGCCAACCTCCCCGGTCCAATATATTCCCACAGATACACCAGTTCCCCCCCCAATATTACCCAACATCATGAATCTATCCGACCGTGATGGTCTAGAGATGGGTAATCTATATCATAACCTAGTACTTGGAAGTGACATTTTAAACGAGATACTCGAGTAAGTCCAGGAGATTTAGTTTCACGAATGTTTCGTCGTTTAGATTCACAAATTGCTTGGCTCAACCCTGGGCAAAGCCGCCAGATGCCCAGGCCGGGCCAGGCTTTGGTGTTCAAAAGCCGCTTTGCCACAGTCCGGCCGCTTGGAATCACTGAATAGGACTCTTCGGGGAGGACAGGAATTTATTAGAATCAGGAAGGGTATGGATGAAGTATCAAAGATTATGAGTGGAATCGGGGCGGTACTGGGACGTGTTCTATAGAGAGACGAAACTGGATGTACAAGAGACAGACTTGATTTCTTTGTGACCTCAACCTCTTCAAACCGGGCTGCAGAGGGCCCTTTAAATACATGAACCAATTTCAACTCTGCCGGGAGTCTTCTGAACAAAACAACACCATTTTATCATTTGATCGCGCCATCAGATTTACCCCTCTTCTCCAGCAGACTTCCCCGATTCAATATCCAATCCGACCCCTCACTTCGCATACTTCTCCGACCGCCTGACTCCGGTGAAACCTCCGCTGATCTTCTAGCATGATCTACGTGACAGGATGATAGGTATGGTCTACCGGGGAGCATTGGTGATTAACAACATGAATTACTTATGGCTGTCGAAGGGCTTACCTATAAAGGTGCCGTTCCAGCTACCTAAACCTTGTAGCCCGGTCTGGAGCAAAAAGAAAAAACTGGGGGATCCGCAAGATATGATTGGAACACTTGAAGGCTCAGTGGGGGGAAGACTGAGCGGGGGAGGGGCTTAGAAATGTGGGTGCTGAACGGGGTGCGGCGGGATAACAGTACACCTGCCGACAACAGGGGATGGATATGACTGGCCTTTTAATGGCTTAATGGGATTGGGGGTTAGGGGTTGTAGAATGGTGAGTTTGATGTGGTATTATCGCTGCCCCGCCATTCCAATCTAGTAGTATATTCCTAATTTCCTCATGTTGGTAGTCGGTTGCCAGGGTGAGTGGTGTTCTACCATTAGCACAAGGAATGTTTGGGTCTATATCTTCTCGCTCCAATAGCAACTTGACGACTCCACCACCTCCAAACATTGCAGCGAAGGTAAGTGGTGTGTGGCCATCATTGCCTCGGACGTTCGGGTCGACATCGGCCCGTTTCAAGAGTAGTTTCACAATCCCCTCTTGTCTGTTGAAGGCTGCTAGAGCGAGGGGTGTTTGCCCATCGATAATCGGCAAGTTGGGGTCGAGATCACTCCGTTTCAGTAGTAACTCTGTAATTCTCTTATTATCATTGTACAGGGCGAGGGAGAGAGGTGTTTGCCCATTATTGCATGCCAAGTTAGGATTGAGATCTTCTCGTTCGAGCAGGTGCCGCACCACGTCCCCATGCCCACGTTCAATAGCCACCGACAGTGGGCGTTGGCCAAACCTATCTGGCATGTTGGGGTCGACGTCTTTACTTTCCAAGAATAATTTCACAATATCCCCCCGCCCTTCTAGACTGACAAACCAGAGCAGCGTCCGGCCATCCCTGTCTTGTTTGTTAGGGTTGATATCTCTCCTTCGCAGGAGTAATCTCACTATTTCCACCTGCCCGCTCTCGTAGGCATACCACAGTGGTCGCGAGCCAATTGCTGATAGTTTGTCAGGGTTAACGTCTTCCCTTTCCAGGAGTAGCCGCACAATTTCCGTATGCCCTGCTAATATAGCATGCCAGAGTGGTGTCCAACCAAGGTCTCCCTCTTTGTCAGGGTACACTTCTTTCCTCCCCAAGAGTAATTTCACTATTCCCGTATGCCCCGCACTGCAGGCATCTGAGAGCGGTGTGTCATGTGACACATTGTCTTGGCTATCAGGATTGACATCGTTTTGCTCCAATAAGAGCTCAACAACCTCTTCGTGTCCTCCCAGTGCTGCCCAATGCAGTGGAGTCTTACTGTTCCGGTCGGCTAGGTCGGCCTTGACATGCCTTCTTTCCGGGGCCGGCCCCATCCGCAGTATTTCTTTGCTCTATTAGTCCTCTATCAGTCTTAAAATGTATACAGTCTCTGTCACCCCAAATACCTTGGACTGCTTGAGGTATTATATAGGTTCGGTATCTTGGTATGTCCTTGGGGTGTGATTGGCTGATCGTAGTTGTTCTCGTGTAAGGCGTTCGAGGTGTCAGCTAGATAGGCTTCTGGGCTGTTTTGTTGGCGAGTGGTTTGGTTGTTGGTGTGATATTTGGATACCTCCTCTTAGAAAGTTAGAATAGCGGCGTAAGATTGATCGATCGGCCTGACTACCTAACGGACGGGGAAATAGACGTGTTATATATCCCATCTTGCTGATGTTAAATTGTGGTCATAGAATTCACCCCATTGTTGACGTCAAAAGAGGATCGATTTGTAAAGTTGAAAATGTTGAACAATATTAGCTTGCGTTGCTGTTTCATCTAAGCTTCAAGCACCCAGAAAGATTTAGCTTACACTTAATTTACCTTCACTTACGATACAGTATTGTATATTCAAGTTGATAGGCAGTTCAGGAGGTCCATGGCTGCTACGGATCTCTATCTAACCAAAGCCCATCAAGCCATGGAGATAGTTTATAAAGAATAACGGGGTTGAAATATTCTACCAAAATTCCTGGAGTATTATAATTTTGGAAATAGTTATCCACGCTCTCTCCTTGATGATAAAGCCGGATGTATGCGATATTGGTTAGTTCTGTTCCCTCCTCATCACCTGTTCTCGTCGTCTCCCTGCGTTGTGTTTCTGGGTAGTGCCAGACGCAGGAGTTGTGTGGGCGTAAGGTAGATGGCGCAAGAACAGTGAAGTGTATCGTAGAAGATCCCAGAGGTTATCGCGTTATCAGTGGAAAGACATGGAGAACAGGAGTCTTAGCGACGTTTTTGTTTCATGGTGAAGGATTGTGGAGAACTTGATTTCCTTTGCGTTTGTTCGAAGGTTTGGGGACTGTAACGAACTGGAGATGGTTTTTGAGTTTCGTATGTTTTACTAGAATTGTTACCTGCTGCGAACCGCATATTAAATAAAGCTTAGTACAACATAGTCTATCTCTCTTATCGAATCATCTCTCCTCCATACTCATTGTCAGCCGCTCACGCTTAATACTACTGGCACTTGATTACATCAAAATACGCTGCCTAAAGCATCTGATGATGATTGGCTAACACAGTAAAAGAAATAAATGCAACTTCACGTGTTAGCAGAGAATCATCTTTGTTGCCTTTGGAAAATGCGGCTTGGGAGCGATGCGTGAGATGATTTCTTGGGGTGATCGCAAGCCGGGTGTTTCCTCCTTGGTACATTGAGCGGCAGGGTGATCGATTGTTTTTATATATATGGTACATTTTCAAATTTTGAAAGCACTACTAGTGGTAATCAAAGCTGGGGCTGCACAAAAAATATGTCATACCTTATTTTACTGTTACCTGTATCATAGGATTTGTGCATGCAAATACAGTTACCTCATTCTTGTTAATCACCGGCGCTCTACCGAAGAAAGTACTATACTGGTATCATGTAGAACATGTGAGAAGATTAGCGGAGGGTTTACCGGAGTCAGGTACTCGGTGAAGTATGCGAGGTGAGGGTGAGGAGGTATACCAAAGCTGGGAAGTATTGAGGGAAACAGGGGTAAATAAAATGCCCCCCTCCTGCACCATTTGACTATGTTGTAGGTCACCGTAAAGATTGTTGAAATATTTCTGGACTGCTCACGACATACATATTTTCCGATTCGCGCAGCCACACCAAACGGAGGCATCTATCTGCTACACATCGATTCTCATTACCGGTTTCACCACTGTTAGCTTCATACACGATCAAACGTCCACCCTGCATATATAGTGCAATAACCACAAACACTGGTTCACCTACGATGAAACATGAACATCCCTTATGCCGAACAACAATCATATCCTCGGTTATTCGCTCGACTACAGCCTCGGGAATCCAATACTCGCCTCGGAAGACATCAGCACCAGCGGAGGAATAGCAGTATAGTGGATGAATCTCATGTGAGATTTGACATGCGCAGGAAGCATGCTAAGGTGGAAGGTTTTCTCTAAGGGAGAATATAAGGTGGCTTGTTCATCCGTTTGTTTATTTTATCATCCAACTGTTGAAGGCACATTCGTTTCCTCTCTATACTCTATTATCAGTTCCTTCTCGCATTCTCTCTTTGATATCTTTCGTCTAGTTACATCTCCTCTTTCATCTCCTTATTCATATCAATAAAAGTTCTGCGTTGTTAGGCATTCCGATATCACCTCCACTGCGTGAGCTCAACCTGTTGTTTAAAAAAGATCAAGTCTGTCTTTGACATACTCATTTCGTTTCTTCATAATATACAACTTGTTCAAATGTTGCACCCATTCACCTCATAATCTTTGTGAATTCTTACATTTCTAACCATGTGATTCCTCTTTCCCAAATATTAGGGGTATTCCGAGTTAAAACCAAGATATATAAGTAAAATTAAGCCCGGAATCTTGCATTAGTGTACCTTACACAAGCAACCTATAGTGTTGATGGATTTCAAGTAACATATTTGATAGCCTCGAAACAAGATATACGTAATTAATAACCATACAATATATCACATGAAACGACTTTTCTTTGCAGAAGCTTACGACAGTAAAATGTAGACACAACCGTAACCAAATTTCTTCTATCAACCACTACAATTGCAAAAAACCTTGATATACCCTCCGAGAATACATTCTGTACTGGCGGTTGTTGAGGTGGGAGCTTTAAGATTGTGATTGAAATAATCTGACAACTAAAGAAAAGAGAAAGGAGGCCCAAGAGTTACAAAAATGAACAAATAGCATGTAGCAAAATTGTGTCTACAAATCATATATCTTGAATTCAGGATGGTCGTATTGTCTGATATGTAATGATATGCCAATGAGCATCTTACTTTGCTATACACGTTTTACTTAAATATTGTACGGATCGTTTACTACCTGGTGTCCAAACGCGAAAGAAAGAGTATTGGATGGTAAGGTAACGTCATGGTAAATTAAGTGCTTTATTAGTGACAAACATGGATGCAGGATCAAAGTAAGCGGCATTTTTTCAAAATTTTCAACTTGGAATACCCTTACTAGATGAAGAGCTCATAATGTCTGCAAGTGCAACTGAATTCCGTTTAACAGGATATCACCAAAACCTCAAAGCGATGTATCACAGGAGGGGAAATTTTTACAAAACGAGGGGAAAACGCAAAACAGTGCAAAAAGACTTGAACAGTAAATATCCACTTACTCTACCACTAATCTTTGGTATTTGGCTTTTTGAACAGGGTGTCAACCGGGATATTATAACATAATAACGAAATAGCATGAAATAGTTAAGTTGCAGAATTAATGCTGCGATGCCTTTGGGTACATTGTAAAGCATGACGGGAAAAGGGAGCGTGGGTATAATGAGATGGATTACCACTGCATTTGGCCGATTATGGACATGTGGTGTTGCTGATAGAAATCCATGGTCTAACCAGAGCCAGAAAGATACCGAACGAGCGATGTGGCGAAACAAGGATCACTAAATGCGCAGAGGCGGTAACGGACAAACGGCCGGCCCCGGGAATGTACATCGGATATGCGAACAGGAAAATGAACGGGCGACAACAGAACCGATGGCGGGTGGGCTGGCGAGTCACTGTACTGCTAACAGACGGATATGCCGGCTGACGAATATGCTGGCGGACGAGAGAACAAAGCCTTGAGCATGCCGAGCAGCATCCATGATTTCCAACAGTTGCGGAGGACTTTTGAAAACTACCTGAAGCCAGGGGGAGACAAGTAATGGATTTGAAGGATTGAAAAGCTTACTTGGGAAACAGATGAAGCAGGGTGCCAGAGGCACGATTTATTTGCGTATAAAAAAGAAAATGCATATTGAAGTAATCAGAGAGAAACAGGATGGCTTTGGAGTGGGGGGTTAGGGGCTGGGCGGGGGGGAGGTTACATAAATAGAGGAGTTGTCATGGTTGGGTCAGGCAGCTGGGCAGCGAGAAACGAGGAGAGCAAATAAGCAAAAATGAGGGGAAAGGAAAATGCGCTAAGAATATCGAGGGGAAAATCAAATACAATAGGACTCCCCGGGGAGGACAGGAATTCGGGAGAATGAGGAAGGGTATGGATGAACGACTTATAACTATCGAAGAGCTTATGATACCTATAAAGGTGCAGTTCCCGCTACCAAGGCCTTCTGGCCCGGTCTGGAACGAAAGAAAAGACAACTGGGTGATCCGCCGTAAGGTGTGATTGGAACACTTGAAGCCTGAGTGGGGGAAAGACTGAGCGGCGGAGGGGCTTAGAAATGTGGGTGTTCAACAGGGTGCGGCGGGATAACAGCACTCCTGCCGACAACAGGGGATGGATATGACTTGCCTTCCAGGGCTCAAAGGGATTGGGGGTTAGGGGTTGTAGAATGGTGAGTTTGATGTGGTATTATCGCTGCCCCGCCATTCCAATCTAATAGTATATTCACAACTTCCTCATGTTGGAAGTCGGTTGCCTGGGTGAGTGGTGTTCTCCCATTAGCACAAGGAATGTTTGGGTCTATATCTTCTCGCTCCAATAGCAACTTGACGACTCCACCACTTCCAAACATTGCAGCCAAGGTAAGTGGTGTGTGGCCATCATTGCATCGGATGTTCGGGTCGACATCGGCCCGTTTCAAGAGTAATTTCACAATTCCCTCTTGTCTGTTCATAGCTGCTCGAGCGAGGGGCGCTTGCCAATCCATAATGGGCAAGCTGGGGTCGAGATCACTTCGTTTCAGTAGTAACTCTGTAATTATTTCATCATCATAGTGGACAGCGAGCGAGAGAGGTGTTTGCCCATTATTGCATGCCAAGTTAGGATTGAGATCTTCTCGTTCGAGCAGGTGCCGCACCAGGTCTTCACACCCACGTTCAATAGCCACCAACAGTGGGGGTTGGCCATTCTCATCTGGGATTTTTGGGTCGACGTCTTTGCTTTCCAACAATAATTTCACAACACCCCCCCGCCGTTCTCTACAGGCAACCCAGAGTAGCGTCCGGCCATCCCTGTTTCGTTTGTTAGGGTTGATATCCCTCCTTTGCAGGAGTAATCTCACGATGTCCTCGTGCCCCCTCCCGTAGGCATACCACAGTGGTCGCTCGTCAAATACTCTTTCTTTGTCAGGGTTAACGTCTTCCCTTTCCAGGAGTAGCCGCACAACCTCCGTATGCCCTCCTGTAATAGCATGCCAGAGTGGTGTCCAACCAAGATCTCCCTCTTTGTCAGGGTCCACTTCTTCCCTCCCCAAGAGTAATTTCACTATTCCCGTATGTCCCGCACTGCAGGCATCCGAGAGCGGTGTGTCGTGTGTAAGATTGTCTTGGCTATCCGGATTGACATCGCCTTGCTCCAATAGGAGCTTGACAACGTCCTCATGTCCTCCCCTAATGGCCCAAGCGAGTGGGGTTCGCCTGTAACGGTCTGCCAGGTTGACATTGACATTCCTTCTTTCCAAGGCCGGATCCATCTCCTGAAGTGTTTTTCTCCGGCAGTCTGCTATCACACTTACAATTGATACTGACTCTCCTCCGTCACTCTAATAACTTGGACTCGTTGGGGTATGTTGGTATCTTAGTGTGACGGTCTTGTGATATTGGTTGATCGCAGTGGTTCTAGTGTTGGGCGTTTGCGGTGATAGATATATCGGCTTCTGAGGTTGTTGAGGGGGGTGGAGGTTCCCGCTGCGGTATCTAGGTACGATACGATCTGTAAGAAAGTCGGAGATGCGTAGCGTAAGAGAGACTGATCGACCTGTCTATCTAACAGACCAACAAACAAATGCGTTACACTGCCAAACCTAAAGATATTGAGTAGTGCTCAGAGAATTCACCTCCCATAACCTCAGAACACTATGAACATTCAAGGTTGAAAAGGTTGAAAAAGCGTTACTTAGTTTGCTGTTCCTTATAATCGTGGCCTACCCAGAGGCAGTTAGCTTACCATTGCTTCATATTCTCATAGAGCCTTTTGCTCTGCCAAGCTCATATGGAGCTCTAGAGATCAATGGCTGCTATGTAATTCTCATTAACTAAAGCCGAACGACGCTGTAAATAATATGTAAAGCATAAAAAAGGGTAAAAATGTCCTCAACTACTGACTCTGACGTTAGAGATACTGGGCTAACAATATGCGGAAGCCTAAAGGAATCTCCCATGTTTGCTTCTTACTGGACAATATTTTTTTAAAGTTAAAAATACCGACTTGAAACACAATGTACCGTATTGTAACACACGTAATGTATAATAAATTGAATTTTTTAGCATGCGCCAGCCTCACAGGGAATAAGCAAGTGATATATGCTTCTTCGGCATCTAAAACCCTTAGCAGTTCTATTAGGCGTTGAAGATGATGGGGATGCATGGCTGTATTGCAGCTTTATGTAAAGGCTGCCCTATCAAAACAGGTTGCAATAATAAATATTCACCCTCCAGCAGAAATAGATATACTCTGGCTTCTTGCTAATGAATTCGATGCTCTTCGGATATCTTTCAGGTTAGTGTCTACTTGAACATCTTGGTAACTGCCATATATTCCACTGCTATATTATATTACCCAGTACATAAGGACCCTGGTGGATAGTACTATGAAAGTAATTCTAACAAACCTCATGGATTTAGTCATACTCAAGATTCAACATTTGAATTCAGACTTGAGTTGGCGGTCACATATTAAGTCGGAGATCATCTTCCTGATTGGTTTATTAATCTTACAACTCCCAATGATTCAATAACTCATTAGGTATGAGATTGCCAAGATATAACTTGATAATATATAGTTGATTTAGACTGGCTTAATTTGGAAGCCCCATACCAAATAGCTAGAAGATCATGATTTGCAGACCTTTTTTGAAACAGAACAAACAGGTGGTCTTTCTCATGCAGATTGCTTTTTTATTCAATCTCTCTCACTCCCGTCCACCGGTGGGCTCACAGGGGCTATTTATCCTTCCTACAGGCCGGTAAACCATAACTATGCGTGAGAAATTACATAACTAAACAGCAATAAGAAAAGAAAAAAACGAAGTTGACACCTAAACATCACATCAATGTCGAAATCGATACTACTCTATCAATTACCCTACTTACCCGACACTCTTACATGATATATGGATCATGAACCAGGTTCTAATCAAGCGGACCCTGAGTGCTAACCAAGTAGAATGGGTTTAAGAGGCAAAGGGCTTGGCCTTGATTTTAATCTCGTTTCATGATGCGCAGGACGAAAAAAAAAACACCTTGTTGCGGGAAACAAGAGTCGGCCAGATTGGGATACCCCTCCGAGTATGATACCACCGCAGCCTCCTTCCCGGTTGACACACTTGGAGAATTGGCATCGTGTTGTAATATCATACTCGCTTGGTTTGAGTTTGTTTGGTTCCCTGCCATCAGAACCTCTCACTCCATCTACCTCGTACCACGAGCTCGACTTGAAACAATCAACCGCTTGACAACTTTGCCTCTTACCCACATTTGTTGCAATACTGTAGGAAATCTTGATGATCATTGGGCCAATAACCCGTGTGGAAGAAACTATTGTTAATCACCGGTGCATACCGATGATCTGGCTACGGTGTTTGTGGCAAGGTGTTCGTTAGGGAGACATGTCTGGTCGTTTGGAAATAGTGAGAATTGTGGCAACATGGTACAATCACCAGAAAGGGGAGGAATGTGCGCAGGCAAGTGACAATGGAGAAAGTGAGAACTGAGCACTATGTATTGGTGATGTGATTGTGGTAGTAGACATTGTAGGTTTTTCGAAAGGACAGCGTGCAAGTTATGTAAAATGGTAGACATGATGTAATAGCGTCAGAACAGACACAGATAGTGAGTACGGTTATTTGTACTTAAGGGCAGCCATGGCCCCAGATGTTTTGAGAAAAGAGAGCGGCAATACAGGATCAGATTCTACCCCAATTATTATTTTCATCAGAAACCAGCGGCTAAACATGTAGTAAGCTATTCAGCCATTGATAAGTATGAGGGATAGCTTACACGTCCTGTTTTCATTCGGTATTCTGGTATCTAAAATACCCTTGTGTTCATTCAGCAGATGGTGGGGAAGTCTGTTGTTGCAGAAATGACATCACATGTAACCATAAATCTTCAAACTAGGTTTACAGCCAAAATCGGTAACGAGAGTAACATAGGTTATAGCGGAAATTGTGCCATGACAGGTCACAATTGCATGTTATCTGAAAACATTGAACTGTAGAGTACAAATAAATATTCACCAAATCTGACCCAGCCTGACAGAGAAATATTTAGAGTAGCTAGAGTAGGTACGAGAGAGGTATATCCAACACTGTGGTCAAAGCCCTCGCTCTCTCGAAATAAATTGCGAAAAAGTGAGCCACAGTTGTGTCGTATGGTGCCGAGGCAGAGAAGGAGTTGATAAAACGTATGAAATAATAACCACTATGCAGGTAGGAGTCTATTGACATGTTGGAGTGACCAGAGAAATGGCAAATGAATTTTATCGTTCTAAACGAGGGAGGGAGAGTAATCTCTCAGATGTACTAAGCCTTTCTGTGGGTGGCCGGCGCTTGGGTGTGAAATAGCCCTATCACTCCGGCATGGCCCCTCGCGGTAGCCCACCAGATGGGTCTTCTGCCTGATATGTCACTGTTCTCAGGGTTAACGTCTTCACGTCCCAGTAGAGTTTTGACCACTTCCTTGAACCCACGTTCAGCAGAAAGTGAGAGTGGCGTTCGGCCGTTATTATCCGGTGGGTCTGGGTGAATATCGTCGTGGTCTGGGTGAATATCGTCGTGTCGGAGTATATTCACTACCTCCCTATGCCCTCTCGCAGCGGCAATGGCAAGTGGTGTTCGGCCGTGGTTATTTGGCTTGCTGGGGTTGACGTCGTCCCGTTCGAGTAGCATTTTCACTGTTGCATCTCGCCCAAATTCCGCAGCAAGCGCGAGTGGTGTTCTGCCTTTCCTATCTGGTTGGTCGGGTTTGATGTCGGCTCGCCTGAGTAGTATGTTCACCACTGCGACATACCTACTCGCAGCCGCAACTGCAAGTGGTGTTCCTCCGTCGATGTTCGGTTGATTGGGGTTGATGTCATCCCGCTCGAGTAACATTTTCACCATTCCCTCATAGCCATACTGAACAGCAAGGGCAAGTGGTGTTCGGCAGACGGAATCCCCTTGATTGGGGTTAACGTCGCCCCGTGCTAGAAGTATTTTCACGGTATCCGTAGACTGAGTCCAAACAGCAAAGGTGAGTGGTACCTGGCCGCGGTTATCAGGTTTGTTGGGGTCCACATTGCTCTGTTCTAGTAACATCTCCACTACTCCAGCATACCCACCATGAGCGGCAAATGATAGAGGTGTTCGGCCGCGCTTATCGGCTTTGTTGGCGTTGACGTCGCGCTGTCTTAGTATAATTTCCACTATTCCCTTGTGCCCATAGGTAGCAGCCGAAGCAAGTGGTTTTAGGCCGTCATTATCTTCTATGTTGGGATTAGCCTTGCCCAGGTTAAGTAGAGTTTGCACCACTCCGGTATGCCCCTTCCGAGCAGCAATTGACAGTGGTGCTTGGCCATGATTAACCGGTTGGTCGGGCTCGATGTCACTGCGTCCAAGCATCAACTTCACCACCACCTCGTGTCCCTTCTCGGCAGCTAGTGAGAGCGGTGTTTGGCCTGGGTCATCAGTTTTGTTGGGGTCGACGTCGGCTCGTTCGAGTAGTATTTGCACCACTTCATCATGCCCATTCTGTGCAGCCCAACCGAGTGGTGGTCGGCCCTCACGGATTATTCGATAGTTGAAGTCCGATAAGTCATCATTCATTTTTACAAACTCTCCGGTGATGTTGAATGGATAAGGTGCCAAGAAGAGTAACGTTGTGAGGGAGAAGGTGTGCTATGGAGTGGAATAATTTCTCTTCTCTTTATCTAAGGAGGGCAAGGCCCCACCCAGAACAGCCCATGACACCAACCATCACAACCCTTACTCACGAATACCGCGGGAAAAGCCTTCTCGCGACCTTAGTGGTATTATTAAATTTTGATAATGGTCACTGTACCGCCAGGGGCAGCTATCACTGGCTAGCTTGGATCCTGACTGTACGCCCTAGCATAACACAATGGGATTCATCAGATCAAAAGTTTCCAGTTGCCTCCAACTCCCAGGGGCTCACGGGCAACCTCTAGATTGAGTCATCGCGCAACCCTGGCCAGAGACGCTCGATACACTGGTCATGCAAAATTACATATGGATACTCGCGAGGATTTCTCGGTCTAAACACTTCCAATACCATAAATGATCGTCGCGCACCTGGCGCTACACTGTAGACCACACAGGGACAAATCTATAAACACACATCAGTCAGCGACGAAGCACCGCTGTACCAAAGTACGCTGTACTGTTCTACCGTAACAGACTCCATAGTTTACCATTCTTCCGACAACTCTCTTGCGACCCCGGGTGAGTACGTATTGGATATTCACCACGGCTACGGAACACCCAAAAGATAATTGCGGGTTGGGGAAGGCGACATGAGGTCCGCTTTGGATATTGGGGTAGCCAGATTGAGGAAAATCAGTTATTGTTTCTTTGTTCATCACTCATCTGCATTTTCAGACAGTGGCTATGGTTGGTTATTTTTTCTTCAGCGATAACAGCGATGAACACAGGAAAGCAATGTTTGCTCTACATGTTATACTCGCGTAACTGTTTGTTCCGAGAAACACCTTTATGCATGGGCTGAAGCATTTGATGCCAGGCAAGAATTTTACGGAGGAGGTCAAAAGCTGGTGAGAGGTGTGGGTTAAGGCTGCAGGAATGGGGCGTTGGGCCGGCGCGATTTGTATTCTAAATACCTGTGACGCGTGCGACGGAATTTCCCTAGCTCCACCATTCCGTTACCCAAAACTCCTCATAACATCACAATCAGTTTTCCCAACGAGCTGGACAATAGGTCGTTGGCCGTGCCAAGGCAGGCCACTGTGCGGAATTTCTAGCCCGATAAAGGCCAGATCCCCCCAGCATACCGAAGCAGCCCATAAGGGGCCCGTTGGCAGTGATAAGCTGTTGACAAGTTAGAAAATGATTCCAAACACTACGGATTTTGTTTCTTTCGTTTTTCAAGCATTTATTTCTTCCTCCGTGGGAGCCCGAACGTTTATTAGATTTAGTTCAATAATAAGCATGTGTATGACTACATATAGTGTGCCAGGGGTTTTAAGTTGACCATTCCTCTAGAAATGAATAATTTGAAACTGGAACTAGTACAGGACCAAGTGGTAATGCATGTGAATGATTCACTGGGCTGGTGACCTTGGATAACAGAGGTCAAATTCAACAAAGTTTAAACAAACACGGGAAACAAATCTCTGGTGAGTGAGTTCTAAAGGATTGGTAGTACAAAGCCCATACAGCCTATAGGTAGGCCGGGAAGGGGCCGGCACAAGGACCTTGAGGGCAGTAGGCTGTGGCCAGGCTAGAATCTCTGCAATTTCCTTAAGTATGGCCCGGCTTTTCTTCCACCTGCGCTACCTAGCTGGGTGAAAACTCAAGTAACAATCCTCCGGTGCATAATTGAAATCTCCTGTCAGTAGTCGAACTTACCACGGAATGAGGATTCGGATTGGCTAGCCTGCGAGAACAATCATGTTAAATGGATAGGGAGAGGTTAACGCTATTACCACTGTTACTCGTGTAGGATGTGAAGGAATTCCTGATCTGCAGTCACATTGGAGCTAGCCTGGTAGGCCCATGTATTTGTGAAACCTTCGGGAATGATCTGCCAATTGGACATTTGTTCTATTCCCCTTACTCTGCAGGTCTTGAGGTCTTGAAGGAGAGACTGGATGACGCCTTTGAGAATTTGATGTGTGGGGTATAATAGTTGAGTTACAAAATGTCCGACCCTGACATGACCATGACATCACAACAGGGTTAGGGATAGTCTCTCCACGAGAGCTGTTGGATGTATGGCAAGTACTGCTTGATGTGCAGAACTAGCTTTTGGTGAATCATCCAGCATGGCATCAGTATTGATAGGTGGAAGGACAGGGGGCATGGCCTGGTCACAAAAAGATAACAAAAACTAACTGAACGACCTTTCCAATGTAGGGGGGGGCATATGTCTTACTACACTACTAGACAAAGTCTAATATGTGGTGAGTAGCTAGAATGTTCGCGTTTCACTAATATCGCTGAACCTGTGAACATATTGCGCGGGCATGGCTCTGGAATACCCCCAGGGTTCCGAATAGTCCAACTGGTCGGGTCTTGGAGGCAGGACCAGACTTGCCTGTCCTAGTCGATACCGTGACTGGACTTGACTAACTCGCGTGGTCCGGTCCGGTCTTAATAAAGTGTTGCCAATTCATGTAATATTACTCACCTAATCCTCGGATAAAAAAGAATTTGATACTTGCGAATCTATTTTTACTGCCCCTAATCTAGGCGAGGCACTATTTCTATTCTGACTCCCCTGAGACTCTGCAGTATAACCCAAGGAAACAATCGGTTTTATCAAGAAAATCTTCATTTGAACGTAATAAAGTGCGATGAAAGGGTAAAAAGCAAAATAGGATGCTAATTTGGTCCATGCGCCGTGAATATCCTATTGCTTGGTGGGCTTCGTCAAACCACTCCTAGCCTAGGCAGTCCCATAATCTGGACCGTCAAAGTCGGTCTAATTTCCACCATTAGACTAGACTTGACTTCCGACCGGACCAGTTGTGTAGTCTACTCTAGTCTACTCTTCCGCGGACCATTGGGAACCCTGAATACCCCAATAGAGAATATCATGGCTTCCATATAGATTCCGAGGTCATCTGCAATCGCGTGAAATATTCCGTAGATCTAGAAAAATTACTAAGAGATAAATAAAAATTATTCTGCATTGGCATCCTGCTTAATCCCCTACCATATGACTATCACTATATTTGTACAAATGTAAACAAGCAGACAAGACTTCGTTTAACCGTTCTTCCACCACTTGGTGCACCGGAAAGTCCGTATCTGGATTATTTCTTGGTGCAGGTACGTTCTACAGGTCTAACTGATATAGTGATCAGATTCCATACTACCCTGGTGGTGATATGAGCCCGTGGTAAATTATGAATCTCCACTAAGCCATATAGAAGGTAGTTATGGATTTCCTGAGAGCTATATAATGTTGGGTATACTAATAATGACATGTGAGCATGGAAGATGTTAACAAATATACATACTCTCGTATCTAATGTTAATCATCGGCGCTTGCCCGGAAGCTGGCTTGCGGGCTTTGGTCGGCACTATGTTTTTTTCTCTGATGTGTGGGGGTATTGGTAGAAACTACTATGGTACATGAGCGAGTACGAGCGCCGGGCGTACGACAAAAGGCGACTCGGATAGAACAGCTGTAAATGAAAACAACAGGATCAATGAGCAATATAAACACTTTCATGAATGAATCGGGACGAAGCCCGGCGGAACCAGTACTAGCGTAGGGACCGGAGAGGAAAGCGAGGAACCGGGAGGGAAAGCGAGGAACCGCGGTGGTGGGGACAAATACTACATGTAAACTAGAAGCTAGAATAAATCGTAAGGAGATGGAGTGTGAAGAGGGGGAGAAGACAGGATCCTGATCTTAGGAATCCTAGTAGATTAGCAATTGTTTTTTTGGCATTTAAAGAGGGCAGCTCACCCACCATTATGGAAGGACAAGCCGCAAGTTAACCGATCGATCTCTGTATCTTATATTCCTCTAATGTGATTGCATTTCTTTAATCAGGTCCGTCAACGCTTAGAATTTCTTTAGGTTCAATTCTATCAACAGGATACAAAGGTACATGCACTGTACGTCAATTATAGCTTACCCTTCAGACTGACACGAAATTTGGACATTTTTGAACAGGGCCACACAGTGTAAAAAAGTAACTCCTGAATCCAGTCATTTACCGTTAATGGCTGGCAGATGATATTAGACACTATCCTGCTCTTTACATCTGGTGGTAACGGGTGACACGGATTTCTCTACTAAGTAGAGCTTTATTATACGGCACTATGCATTACTGTACACCATAAACCTGCTACTATAGATTGTTACCTACCTTAATTTTGCAAGATCTCGTCAGGAGCAACCTAACTTATACTTCAGATTTACCATGCGATCTCATACCCTGAACCTGTACCAAGAAGAGGGAAACAATAAAACCTGAAGTAATACCTTCTCCTATAAGCTCTCTATACTATCCTGCACAAGTAAAGCCATATATACCAGAAAGATATTCATATCAGCATACCTTCCTAGCTTGCACTAAATCTAAATAAAAACGCGCTGGTAGTTAGGCCCCTGTTACTATAAAATCTCATATAGAACATAGGTTCCGCTTGGAATAGAGTGTAACAACTGGATCCAGGGATCCATGTCCTAAATCCTTTTGATATAGCAATTGTATATTTGGATTTTCTTTGCCACAACCTTCTCTAAGCCAACCTATACATCAAATACGTCAAATGGCTCTGTTGCATGAGACATTGCTACATGTAGCCAGCGTCAGTTCATTGTACATACTGTAAACATAGAAGAGGGTTGAAAGATTATCTACATCTGATTCATCTAACATAGATTTTTACTCGTACAATATGATATACAGTTATTGCTCTGAGTGAGTGCAGTACTGTTTATATTCAATTGGGTTGAATATCAACTGAGGTTAACCCAACGCAGTGTACCTTTTCTAGGTCTTTGTGGTTAGATTCTGATGGGCAATAAAAACGTTTATAAATATATATATCAGGTGAGATATAAATAAGTCTTCGGTCTCTGAGATAGTTGTTAAGCTCTTGGGCATTAGTTAACAACTTTTGTTTGAGTAATGCCTATCATTAAATGATATGAAGATATAGCTCTTAGAATTGTAAAAAATGTGATTATAATAAAGAGTGTAAAGAGGTTTTATTTGTAAAGTAATCAGTAATGAAATAACATAGAACAAAGCATGAAGAGTGTATTCCGCTCTCGAGTACCTGCCTTCTTGTATAGTTCTCTTCCACCAACTCCAACCCTGATCAGTCACAGTGATGGGCCTCATGAAAAGCATTCTAACAAGTCATATGACTCAAGCAAGTCATATGGGAAATATCCATGACTCATAATCTAGTCATTGACGAAGCATAACAAATCATTACATAAAACAGTTATATGACTCTAGTCGGTTATTTGTGGTATCAATGACTCATAGTTAAGTCATGTGCGAAATCAGAAAAAGTCATATGGGCAAGGCATGAGTGCAATGTACAAGTACGATGTCTTGAATACGAGTCATGTGTGAAACATAACAAATCATCACATCAGGAATTCATATAACTTGAGTAAGTCATTCGTAAGACTCATCCGCTATCATCGAGTTATGTATAAAAACATAACCAATCAAATGCACAGCACATATGCTCCAAGAGTTTATACAAGGTGCAAGTACATTGACTATCAAGTGAGTCATGTGAGAAATCAGGTGAACAAGTGCTATAACTGGAACCGGTTATATGTGTAAAACCCATGAACCATAATTGAGTCAGGTGACCAATCTTGTCTCACAGATGACATACGTATTATGGAACCAATTTAATGTATCAAGGTACTGAAACAAAGACTTTTGTCCGGTGATACAATAATGTCCGGATAGAGATAGTAGGAACAAGGGAAACAACGACAAAGAGAGAAACAACAATAATATCACGATCAGAAAAGAAATGGTATCGATGTGTCCAATCGCCTCTCACATAATAGGTATCTTTAATCAATTCGATGATGATGATAATGGAAAATAACACGATAATAAAGAAAGGAAAAGACTATCGATCACGCATAAGAGAGCGGAGTAGTCTATGCACATTGTTGTTCCTGGCTCCGTTGCTTTTCCTTCCCATTCCCCTATTCCCATAATCCAAGCTAGTCCTTAGTAATCCCTTTCCACCTCACAATGTAACTAACTAGTTCCCGGCCCAGTTCAGTATGTAAAATAAAAGAAAACTAAACTAATGAACGCTAGGCCGGTTTATTACCCCACAGATGTATCCCACTTCCGATAACATCGACCCGCTATGTCTATCGCAATATCTATCTAATAATCACTGACCACCTCTATCAACTCAAGTCCAACAAGTTAAAGCCGCTCTGCCCTGCTTGCCAAATACCATTGACTATCTCCATAGCCCCACACTCGTAGACTACACCTCTTCTCCTGACCTCACTGATACTAGCACTTGTGTAGTCACTAGTCCGCGGGACGTAAACCTACAAGTCGTCTTAGTGATAGCGTTTCGTAAGACAAGGAGGATTGTGAAGCGGTCGTACGTGGGCAGAAATACCTGTCTTTGATATTCACTCTAAGATGCGCGAAGTAGACCATCAGGGATCTAGCTTTCGTCCCTTATCCTTTGCCAGTGCAAGGTCATGAAGTAGAACCATGTCTGCTTCCTTTGGCTTTCGTTTACCGACTGTTTTTCTTGGGTGGAGACTATCTTGTCTTCTTGCAAGCTTCTCTGCTGCATGAATACCAGCCTCCTGCCGTCGATCAAGACAGCTAGCAATATTCTCCGTGCTTGGCTCCAGGATGTCTCCACTTTCCAACAAGGTAGTCTTTACCCATTCTCTGAAGCTTTCTGTAGAGGTTCGAGTCAGAGATAGGTTAAACTAGAGAAGAATCTCAGCCGGTGTATATCCTTGAACCTTGATATAATGAGTATTAATACTAAGTACCTCATCTCGTATCTGTTGGCCCCAGTTTACCGAAGAACCTTGTGGAATACAGCAAGCACGTATGCTACCCATAAGCATCTGCACATAGCGTTCACTCAATCCTACAGACTGAGGATGTGAGATTGCGGAAGGTAAGTGCATAACCCTGTGATCAGCCCAGGTCTTGGAGATTAAAGCTCCAGTAAAGTGTCCTCCATTGTCCATATGCACAGTCAATGGCTATCCTACAATCGGAGTAACATGGTTGAGTAAAGCCTTGAGGGTTGAAGCCTGATCCGCTTTTTGTACTGCAACAGTCCAGAGAAATTGTGAGAAATAGTAGATGACAAGTAGTATACAGACGTAACCGGTGGCCTTACATGGAGGATTGATGGGGTATACATAATCCATGCCTCTCATATCCATCGATTTGAACTGCAGAATAGCCTTAAGTTCGCCTGCTTTCTGTATTCTCGTAACTCTGCGGCAAGGTTCACATCAGGCCACCCAACGTCCGATGTCCTTAGCTCCAGAAGACCAATATAGTCTGCCGTGCGCTCGTGCTAAGGTGATATTTTCGCGAAAGGGTATGTTCGTTGTGAATTTCAGACAGACCTTTTAAATATCGCTCTCCAGTATGGAACTCCCTAACCCCCCTTTTTTTCACAGAAGAAGAGTTTTGGCACAACCTCATCCACCAGAACATATCTCCTCATCACTCTCTCTAATAATCTTCACTCACAACTTCCCATATCCAAATTCCTGACTCCTATTCTACCATCATCTCGCTCATCTAATCTAGCCTGTACTATTCTCCCATACATCCCTAACTTCAACCATTTTTGCCATCTCCTTCTCCACATATTCCTAGCCACTTCCTTCTGGATTCCATTCTCTTCTTCCATCTCAACTAACTGCCTTTTTGCTGCCAACATTCCCAGACACCCTCCATTTCCCCAACCCGTAGCTTCACCATTTGTCTTTTTCTCTCTTGTAGTTCCTTGAACCACATGCGCTATAAACCAAAAACCTCTCCCACTCCTCAAATCGACTGCTAAACTGGCATTTATTTTCATATCTGTGATCATACCAGAGACAGGAATTATGCCTTCCATACACGGCCTAAGTACCTTCACATTCACTACACAGTGACAGCCAAGTAACCTGATTAATAGTCGTGACAATCCATCCGCTATTCCGATAAAATGAGTATTAGCTGAATGATGCATAGGCTTTATATCATATTCGCCTTGTCGCTTCTGCCATTTTACTATCCTTTCAGGTGCATCATTGTCCGCTCCAGTAAGCCGAGTCCTTAATACTTCATGATCAGAGTAAACTCTCAGGGGTTGTGGGGAGGAAATCACCATCCATCGAACTTCTACTAGCCATCGAATTACTGGTAAAGCTTCCCTTGCTGAGTTAGTGCATCAGCTTTCTGTATCACCTAGCCGAAAGGAAATAAATATAATAATCCTTTCACCAGTTCGAACCGTTGTATTAGAGATAGCCTCCATACCCGTGGGAATTCCGTCTAATTGAAAGTGGACACCTCTGATGCCAGGTTTGCTCGCATCGATGGCAAGGTAATACTGCACCATAGGCTCCAGTAATGCTATCGCATTATTGGCTATCACTTGCTTCACCTCTTGAAATGAAACATCTTTCTCCTTACCCTAACTAAACTCTCCTTCAAACTCCGCTTTGTATTTTCCTCCCCTTTCTTTTCGTCCATTCCTAACTGGATCTCCCATTCCATACTTAAATATGTTAGCGCAAGCAGTATCTGTATATGACAGTGGTAGACGATCAAAAGATATTTCACACAGAACTTAGACTCTTCGCTTGTGCACTTTGTATATTTTCTCTCTTGCGCATTCTTTCATATGGGGAGGGGGAAATTGGGCTAACTATATACACATCAGATGTGGCCACCTATGGTGTACAACAAAACACACTAATAGCCGATGTGACAGTCACCAGTTGATCATGATATCCACAAGTGGACTTGACAGCTGTCCCCAATCGGATAAGGCAGCTATGTATAATCCTTCTATCTATCACACGGTAAAGTCCACATCATCATTCCAACACTCCCGCTGAAACTTTGCCGCTCTCAATCCTGCGAGGTTAGGCCTAGTTTCTCTACCAATTCAGCTTGTTTGACTTTACCGTAGATATTCGTAATATTGTTAATCACCGGTGCATACCGATGATCTGGCTACGGTGTTTGTGGCAAGGTGTTCATTAGGGAGACATGTCTGGTCATTTGGGAATAGTGAGAATTGTGGCAACGTGGTACAATCACCAGAAAGGGGAGGAATGTACGCAGGCAAGTGACAATGGAGAAAGTGAGAACTGAGCACTATGTATTGGTAACGTGATTGTGGTAGTAGACATTCTAAGTTTTTCAAAAGGACAATGTGGAAGTTATGTAAAATGGTAGACATGATGTAATAGCATCAGAACAGACACAGATAGTGAGTATGGTTATTTGTACTTAAGGGCAGCCATGGCCCCAGATGTTTTGAGAAAAGAGAGTGGCAATACAGGATCAGATTCTACCCTAATTGTTATTTTTATCACGTAAATCCATCTGCGATCATTTCCGTAGTCGGTATATAGGTAATACTAATAGTGCCGTCGCGAACCTGGTCCTTGATCCAATGAAATTTAACCCCTACTGTCTTGCTTGGAGTCTGGTATTAGCCCATGTTTGCATTTTTGATATTTGCCTGATTGTCACGGTACACAGGAAGTCGCTCGTGTTTCATAGATAGTCGACCTTTCTCATGGTGATTGACTGGCAATGATTGGTGCAATTCATGATCAAGTTTGTGGATCCAAATTCCTTCATTGAGACTGGTTGCGGTAGTGATATATTCACCATCCGCTGTGCTCTTTGTTGTTATCGACTACTTCTTGCATTTTGCCATGCAACTATTGAGCTGTACCAGTCCCAAATAATCATCCCGGTTGTTGATTTCATCGAGTTGGGATCACCGGTGAAATCAGAATCTGTGTAAAGGGCGATAGTTCCGTAAGGGTTGTCGACCCCTCCTCTCATTCCCAACTGCAACCGATATCCCACCGTCCTTGCCAGGTACCTCATCACACGTCTAGCTATCATCATGTGCCTCTGAGCTGGATCAGATGCATATCTCCCAAACACTCCTACTGCAAACGAAATATCTAAACCTGTAGCGATGGCCGCGTAGTTGACACTCCCAACAATCTCCTGATACTCTTTTTGATCTGTCTTCTTCTCACCATCATGATCACTCAAGAGACTTTCTCCTTTTCTAGCAGTCCATACCTCTTTATCCATGGTACCCATCTTTCTATTTCTTTTCAATAAAGACATTCCTGGGTCCAAAGGGGCGCTTATACCATTTACAGCATCCATCTGAAATGTTCGTAGAAGCTGTAATATATATCCTAGCTGGTTGAGTATTATCACCCTCGTGCTCACATTACCAGTAATCTGCATTCCAAGAAAATATCCTATCGGGCCCATATCTCATACAGTGAAGGTGTTTTGAAGTATTTTCCCAGTTGCCTCGATCGCATCTCTCCCTCCATGGAGCAAAATATCATCCACCCATAAAAGGTGAACTTGCACCCCCTGATAGTGGATACCTACTTCCCATTCACTCTTCCTAAACCCATTTCTAACCAGTTCACTATCTAGCGTTCCATACCAATTGAGTGCGGATTGCCGCAGAATGTAGAGACTCTTCAGTGTTGAGTGTTGTTACTATCTACGGGCAACGACCTGAGTTGTGGGATGTGTTCCGGTAGTATTAGAGTTTAGATAGTTATGTATATAGGGTTAGATCATGGTGCGCACGATGGTTACCACTTGTACTTAGCCAACAGGTAACCGCCTGAGCAATACAAGTAAGTTCAATCCTTCTTACAAATGTTGTTTTTTCACCGATGCGTGTTATGTGGCCTTCTTGACATGAACTGGTTATGTCCTTGATTACGATAGAACTTTGAGGTGATTACAGGTATGAGTCTGTCATTACCTTGTGGACTTGGAAGATTATGTGTAGGTGACAACTTAGTTTTTGTATAGTTGTTTAGTTGCATGATGTCATTCGCATAGTTATGACTTGCCTGCCTGTAGGATATATAGCCTCGGAGAGCCCACTGGTGGAGGAGGAAGAGCGAGGTTGAATGCAAGAGGATTAATCTCAGCCAGAGTGACATTCTGATCGTTCAATTTTAACAGGTTATGAGTCCGGCCCAGTACGCTGTGAATTATAATCATATGGTTTGATCTCCGGAGAGCAGGATTACCAAAGCAATCAAAGTGAGATGTCCGAGTCATCAAGTCGAGCTACCCGGGCCAGTATAGGTGGTGAAAGGTCCAATCGGAATCCATTGAGAGGTTGGATGGGTCTATGGTAACTAGCAAAAGCAATTACAATGCCTGGCAATTTAGTATTGTCTGAATCCTAAAGGAGAAAGCACTCTTGCCTGCTGTCAAGGATAAGGCTACTAGTACGACACAGGATGATCAAGCATTCACTATTATCACTCTTAATATATGAATTCCCAGATGCCACATATTCAGAATGCTATGACAGCTAGAGAGGCATGGAGAGCAATTAAGGAGGTGCACCAGGGTATTGGTATAAACGGAAGAATCATATTGATCCAAAGGCTTTGGGCATTGAGAGTGTCAGAGGGAGATGATATGACCCAGCATCTCAATGAGTTTCATGAAGTTGCTGGCCAACTACGCGATTTTTGAGTAGGCGAGACAGGAATCGCCCATAGCGAGTTGGAAACAATTCTTACGCTCAGTTTACCAGAGTCCTATGAGCCATTGGTAATGGCATTGCATTCTGGTTGGGATACTGTCAGGTTTGATAGCATGGCAGCAAGGCTCCTCCAAGAGGCAGGACACCGACAGATTGCACAGGTAGCACGAGGGGCGACAGGTTGCAGTCCCACCAGCCAGACTGCGTTTATGGTACGTGGAGTACCAAGAAAAGAGGAATGCCAGTCGTATTGTAGAGGTTTCATGGGATCTGACCAAGAGAGGGGTGGTCACCGTGCTGCAAGTCGCGGGTAGTATGTGACAGAGAAGACAGGATACAGTTCCAGTGGCCATGGTGGCCCTAGTGTATCACGGAGAAAGGTAGATACAAGATGCTTTCATTGTGGAAAGGCAGGACATTGGAAGCGGGACTGTTTTAAAAGAAAGTCAGAAAAAGAAATATCAGGTCCTCAAAATGAGTCGGGTGGTTTTACCTTTTTAGCATGAGTGCCAAGGTACACTCTAGCTAGAGAGTGGATTTTGACTCTGGTGCAAGTCAACATCTTTGCGGTGACAAAAGACAGTTTATCAACTTCAAAGCTGTAAGCAGCGACCGAGTAATCACGATTGCAGATGGCATGAAGGTTCGAGCAAAGGGTCTGGGAAATGTCATTATAATGACACAAATTGGGGAGATTACCTTAAGCGAGGTCTGGTATGTGCCAGAAATAGGAGGGAACTTGATATCAGTATCATACATGGTAGATGCGGGATATGTGGTAGAATTCCAAAAGGAGACTTGTATAGTCAGTGATGGGACCAGAAGTAGTGTATTGGGATACAGAGATGGAAGCCTATACTACGTAGGAAGAGCAGGCCAAGCTCTAGATGAAGGCTCAGGGGATAGTGCCAATATAGGCCTGTCCACAAACCAGTCCCCGAAAGCGACATTGGAAATATGGCACCTCAGACTTTGCAATAGGACGCTAGACTCAATATCAGTACAGGATATTACATCAAAAGTAAAAGACATAGAAATTTGTAGTAAACACAAACCAGGTAGAGTGATATGTGGTATTTGTGCAAGAGGGCATGAGGACAAGGAAGCAAGCACAGGGATAAGGGAGAAGGCTGAAGGAATATTGGATATTATTCATTCTGACATATGTGGTCCTATGCCGACCGCAAGCATAAATGGTAAAAGATATTTTGTAACATTCATGGATGAAAAAAGTGGAAGAGTTTGTGTTACTTTATTACACTCTAAAAACTACGCATTGTCTGCTTTCCAGGAATATAAGGCGATGGTAGAATAAATAATGGGGAAGCCAATTAAGGTCCTACATACAGATGGTGGTGGAGAATACAAGAATCGGCAATTTAAGCAGTGTTTGGATGTAGCTGTAATACAGCACATAGTTAGTCCACCGTACAATTCAGCTCAGAATAGATTAGCCGAGAGAATGAATAGCATGCTCATGGAGAGTGCCCG
>NW_003298802.1:116265-130608 GCF_000151645.1 Tuber melanosporum | reverse complement strand
TGTTATGCATATTCAGCTGGGTTCCGTGTGATAAAACCTGGGATTGGACATTTGCCCATTTTCAGATCGACAACCTGTATCCTTATAGCTGGAGAGAAACGTCGAAGGTTAGACCCCAAGTTGGTTAAGTGTATTCTCGTAGGATACGCGGAAGATTCAGGATCCAAGAGGTATCGCCTATATGATCCAATTAGAAAATTGGTAGTCTCATATAAAGATGTCATTATAGACGAGGCCCCATCGGTAACAGAACAAGAAAGTCAACGCTTAGAGGTTGACGCCAATTGGAATGTAATTCCAATCCGGGAAGATGCACCCAAGGACAATATACCTGAAGAAACATTTGAGCCCTAGGATCTAGTTATACTAGAAACCGAGTCAGATCACACTGACAGCAGACTACTTGATGAGATACATGTCTGGCCACAATGTCAACAAGAACCAGGAGCTGGAGGAGGGCAGTACAAGCAGAAGGCAAATTTAGGAACACAGGGAACACGCAAGTCCAACAGGAATTGAAAGCCAGTCAAGCATTTTGGGATGTCTGAAAATAGAGCACTCATAGACAGTTCCGAAGAAAGAGAGCCTCCGACCTTGACTGAGGCATTGAACTGCAAAGAGAGAGAAAAATAGAAAAAGGCCTGGGAATTGGAACTGTTGTCGCTGGCATGTAATAGCATGTAGGAGGTAGAATGGCTTCAGGCCAACGGTGAAGCGATTGGATGTCGCTGGCTGTTTAAGAAAAAGGAAGACGGACGGTACAAGGCACGTCTTATAGCAAAAGGGTATAGTGAGTGAGCCGGTATTGACTACCAGGAGACATTCACACCGGTAGTGAAATTTACAACTATAAGGTCCGTCCTTGCCTTATGTAGTGGAAATTACTGGGAAATTGAGAGAATTGATGTCAAAACCGCATTCCTAAATAGTGAACTGAGTGAAACCGTTTACATGGAAATCCCAGAGGGACTTGAGGTACCTAATAGTAGTAAGGTATCGGAGTACAACTCTCAACTGGCCTGTCGCTTATGCAAAGCAATATACCGCTTGAAGCAGTCACCAAGAGCCTGGTATGGTAGAATCTACACATTCTTCCGGACTCATGGCTTCCGTAGAAGCGATTTAGATCACACTTTATTTATCCATGAGAAGACGCGAGATGTCCTGTTGCTCTATGTGGACGATCTGCTCCTAGCAACTCCGAATAGAGCAATGATGTAATGGATCCAAGGGATCCAGGAATTTGAGTTTGAGATGACGAATCTCGAGGTACTCAAGTAGTTCTTAGGATTGGAGATTGAAAGAAACCGTGCAGCAAGCACACTGCATCTCTCCCAAAGTAAGTATGTTGATAGGATTCTCTTAGCTCATGGAATGAGCAATTGTAATCCAGCATCCAGTCCAGCAGATCCAGCGGTTCGTTTAAAAAAGAGTAATGAAGGCATTAATGCTAGGGCAGCCGATGTTCAAAGTTATCAATCTGCAGTAGGATTACTCATGTACGTGATGCTGGGATCCAGGCCCGATATTGCATATGCAGGTGGCAAAGTCAGTCAGTACGCTACAAATCCAGAGGTTGTTCATTGCACAGCAGTAAAGAGAATATTCCTGTACCTCGCAGGGACACCGAATCGTGGACTTTACTATAAAGCAAATAAAAAGGGAATTGGATTCACAATGCTGACTGGGGATTGGGAGATGACAGAAGATCCATAGGAGTGTACGCATTTCTACTATGTGCTGCGGCAGTGAACTGGAACAGCCGTAAGCAGATACCAGTTGTACTGCCCTCAACGGAGGTAGAATATATGGCTCTCACGCAGGGAGTCAAGGAATCTATTTGGCTACAAGGTCTACTTCACGATGTTGGCGCATGGATCTACGAGGCAGATGTCAGGGAAATTGCAGTAGACAATGAGGGTGCTATTGCACTAGTAAAGAATCCCGAATTTCATGCGAGAATGAAACACATTGATATTCAGTATCACTTGATTCGTCAACATGTTGAAACTGCCAAAGTTCAGCTCACATATTGCCCCACGCAACAGATGACAGCCGATATTTTGACTAATGATCTCCCACTACCTGCATTTCATAGACAATGCCTAGGCTTGGGCATAGTGGATCAGGCAGTAGTTCATAAGGGAGGAGAAAGACTAGAACACTAGGTCCGAGATGGAAATAGGGAATGCACGGGTGAGGGGAGGTGTTGTTTATTCACCCATGCATGTTATGTGGCCTTCTTAACATGAACTGGTTATGTCATTGATTACGATAGAACTTTAAGCGGATTACAAGTATGAGTCTGTCATTATCGCGTGAACTTGGCAGATTATATGCAGGTGTCAACTTTGTTTTTATATAGTTGTTTAGTTGCATCATGTCACGCATGGTTATGACTTGCGTACCTGTAGGATAAATAGCCCCGGAGAGCCCGCCGGTGGAGGAGGAAGAGCGAGGTTGAATGCAAGAGGATTAATCTCAGCCAGAGTGATATTCTGATCATTCAATTTTAACAACAAACACTGCCACTCCACATCTTCGGTGCAGCCATGCATTCTTCCACTCAATAGGTTATGACGCTCGGTGCGGCCCGCGCTCTCTATTAGAAATCGCCCATCCGATAAACAGTTGTCAATACCGTTCTGCTTTTTGGATTGTTTCTAGACTTACCATACACTTCACGAGCTATGTGCGACATGGTCTTCTTTCTTTTCTTTTTCTACTCTGCACTATATCTGAATTCGTCAATACCGCCCCGATGGGCTATCTTGCCTTTGCTCTCTTAGGTGATACAACCTTCAGCCCCTGGCGCCAGCGAATGTCCAACCAACAGAAAGAGCTAGACATGTGGTAGATCATTTCTGGGAAGGAAATTGCACCGGATGAAGATAGTTCCGATGCAGCGGTTGTGGCTCCCTATACCTAATATCAGTGCAAGTGCTTTCGGATAACCGCGAAGATCTGCAACACCATGCCACTGCACATCTGTACACAATATACCTCTGGCGACTACGACGAGAATCCCAAGTCATTGTGGGACAACTTCGTGAAGGCGTATCGCAAAGCTTTTAGGTTAGAATTCTAGTACTTCCTCCATTCACTCTGGGACTGCAGTCTCGAAGCTTGCAGAATGGCCGCCAAATACATCCATTAATTGGAGCCTATTATCGCGTGTTTTCAGGAGGCGGAGGAAGCCATCAAACCGTGCGAGAAGACATTTTACTTGTTGAAGGGACTGCCTCCATCCTGGCGCGAATGGAGAGACTTGGAGGCCACGATCATCAAGCCCGACCAACTAGAAGACCTGATCACCGCAAGCAAGACGCGG
This sequence comes from Tuber melanosporum, assembly GCF_000151645.1. Taxonomy (NCBI): domain Eukaryota; kingdom Fungi; phylum Ascomycota; class Pezizomycetes; order Pezizales; family Tuberaceae; genus Tuber; species Tuber melanosporum. The sequence continues at coordinate 127,277 of NW_003298802.1, read as the reverse complement.
GAGTCGTCGCTCAATTGCGATAGAAGTGGAACCGCAAGGAAGCACTCAGTTCTCACTGTGAAAAGACGGGCTTTCGGAAATTCAAAGACCTAGTCTGGTGCGAATGGACGATCCCAGCGTGGATCTTCAGAAGCCAGCAGGGAGGAATCAATGACCTGCTACTATTGCCACAAGAAGGAGCATTGGCGAAGTGAGTGTTGAAAGCTCAAGGCAGATACCGCAAAGGGCATCCAGCAAGACAAAGTCACCACGGCCGCCCAGGCAGCACCTGCAAACCAACCCAGCAATTCCCTCTTTATGGCGTACATTTCATCCGCCTTTACCGTGAGCACCAAGCAGTGGCTCCTTCATAGCCGCTATAGCACCCATGTCACAGGTGCAAGAGAAGACTTCATCAGCTACACTCTGATCCCAGAAGGTGAATACTGGATTCCAGTAGCAAACAACATGGAAATTGATGCACTAGGACAAGGCGACATCAAACCTGTGGTCTGAGACAGCACCAGCAAGCAGAAAACAGCGCTCGTCATTGCCGGTATCCTGCATGGTCCGGCTTGAAACAAATGTGCGCTCCTCTCTGTCTTTCAGCTGAGGTTAACCAGTGTTTCTACGGAGTTCCTTCCGGGGTGAGGGGTGATTTTACGAAAACGGGGTGGAACTCACATTGAGGCGATAGAGAGAGGAGGACTCTATGTCCTTCAGATCTGCTAGCACAGCGTGAGCTCTGATAGGATTTTGATGAGTGAGACAGAGTTGCCAGCAAACGACGAAAAAGGGGTGAAAGTGGCCGCCTTGTGGCCTTGTGGATTGGGGCACCAGGGAACAGGTGCGGTTAGACATCATTCTATGGAGCAAAATGAGATCCCAATACTACGCCATGTGGCCCACTGTGTTTGTACCGGTTGCGTCTATGGGAAAATGGCCTGCAAACCTTTCCCTCTCGTCCCCGCAATGTCACGAGCAATACAACCTTTGCAATTGATCCACTGTGATATCGCTGAACTAATTGAACCCAAATCTCTCGCAGGATCCAGCTATTTACCGATGTTTACAGATAGCTTTACAAGATACAAAATAGGTTACCTTCTGAAGAAGAAGTCCGAAGCTTTCGCCTGCTTTAAGGAATACAAAGCACTTGTTGAGAAGCAACAAGGAAGATCCATTTGTCAACTCCATACAGACGGTGGAGGCGAATACACATCAAACGAGTTCAGTCATCTAGTTCAACAGGAAAGAATTGAGATGAAGAGAATGACTCCATACACACCACAGTCCAATGGTGTCAGAGAGCGGGCAAACCGTACGGTGATAGAAACCACCAGAACCTTACTGCACGCTATTAACGCACCCAAGCACTACTGAGCTGAGGCCGCTATGACAGCAATCTACGTTCGAAACCGTTTTCCCACCCATGCAATTCGTCCCGGGAGTACACCGTTCAAGTTATGGTATGGAAGGAAACCAGCTTACGAGCACTTCCGTGTTTGGGGATGCGTTTGCTATCTACAAGTACCCAAGGAGACCAGAAAGAAGCGCGACAAGACGACGAAGAAATTCATTTTCATTGGGTATACGGAAACTGCCTCCCAATATCACCTCGATGACCAGCAATGAAAACGCTTCCTCATCTACCATGACATTCAATTCGAGGAATCTATGTCCTACTTCAGCTTTCAGACAGCTGAAGGCGAGGTGCTTGTATGCCTTTACACTCTGGCTATTCAGCCCAGGGAAGAACACCTGGCTTGGGGTGACGGGTCTGATGAGGAGTATGAAGGCGTGGCGCCTAGGGAAGTCAAGGAGATTCTCAGATATAAAGGTGAAGAGGAGAAAGAATGTGAAGAGCTAGACCTAGAACTGGAAGCCAGACCCATGGGTAAGATATCCAGGATGTGGAAAGAATTGGAATCCGATAGGGAATGTGCCTTCTGGGATGCAACGAAAGGCGAGCTTCCAGCAATCGAAGTAACAGGATGCTGGACTAAGAGTGGGAATGTGTCACCTTCTGCAGGATCGTTCAGCACGATGTCATCCGTGGACTATATGGTGGAAGCTGGACCGCGAGGTTACAAAGCAGCAATGGAATCTGAAGACGCAAAGGAGTGGCAGAAGGCCATCGACTCCGAGTACGCCTCTTTGGAACGGAACAAGGTACTAAAGGTGGTTGTGGAAATCCCAGAGAACTAGAAGGCAATTCAGATGAAGGTCATCTTACAACGCAAAAACTGGATCTGTCTGGCGAGACGGTCCAGTTCAAGGCAAGATTGGTAGCACAGGGATTCCATCAGGTTGAGGGACTCGACTTCACAGACACCTTCGCACCTGTGGCAAGCCTGGCCAGCGTAAGAATCGTCCTATGTATCGCGGCCGAGAAACGATTGATTATATGACAGATGGATGTCGTGACAGCAGTTTTGGGAAGCGCGCTCGAGGAGGAAATCTACCTAACGTTACCAGAGGGCGCATTTGGGGCACGCCTGGCATGCCTAAATTGCAGTCTCTATGGGCTCAAGCAATCACCCCGCTGCTGGTACAAGACCATCAATTCCTTCCATCTCAGCAAATTAGGCTGGGGTGGGGGGAGATTCGACTGTTGCATCTACATGCACGAAGACAGTTTGATACTGGCCTACTACATCGACGATATGCTTATCGCACGGACCGCTATGAATGTGGTCTCGGTTTGTGAGAAGCTGAAGTCACGGTTTGAGATGGTGGATCTCAGTACCGTTGGTCACTTCCTGGGGATGGTCGTGGCTAGAGAGGAAGAGACACGCTCGGTTTCCCTTATGCAGGAGGGTTAAATTGAGAGAGTGTTGGAACGGTTCAGTATGGCTTGAATTAAACCGGTCCGTACGCCTACGGAAAAGGAGAAACCTGGACTGCGACGCTAAGGCAACGTCCTCAGTGATAGGATGCTTTATCTACAGTTGGTTGGCAGCCTGGGATAGATTGCAACTGGCACGAGACCAGACATTGCGTTCGCAGTCTTGTACCTTACAAGGTTTAATGCAGAGCAGACGGAACAGCACTAGGTTTGTGCTAAATGGGTTCTACGCTACTTGGCAGGAACGAACCATCTCAGAATCATGCTCAGCCTGGGGGGAGAAACGGATCGTGAGCTGTCTCTCAAAGGCTACGTCGATTCACAATTGGCAGGAGACGCGGGCTCGTTCCAGTCTAAGTCTGGATATGTGTTTCTTCTCGGCTCTGGTATAATTCAGTGGCACTTGAAACGTCAATCAATAACCACTACCAGCACTACTGATACAGAGTTCATCGCAAGCGCATCTGCTATACAGGAGCTAGTATGGTGTCAATGATTCGTTGCGGAAATTACGGGAAAGGAACTTCCAGTCAGTATGCTCTTCAACGATAACCAAGCTTCACTTTCTAGGTTCAAAGACATGAGGTATAAACCTCACAGCAAACATATCTGGGTGCGCGTCTGTCAGATCAGAGAGCTTATTGAGGATGGAATGGACGTTACTATTGAGTACGTGAAAACTAATAATATGATTGCGGATGGATTGACGAAACCTCTTATTTTGGTAAAGCATGTTGAGTTCGTTCCTATGTGTGGTCTCGTCTAATTTAGTTTAGTTTCCTGCTTCACGCTTTTACCTTTCTCGTCTGTGTTTACCTTCTTACTTCTATTTTCATTTAGATATCAGTGGACGGTGATGTCTGTAGGGGGAGTGTTGAGTGTTGTTACTATGTATGGGCAACGACCTGAGTTGTGGGATGTGTTCTGGTAGTATTAGGGTTTAGATAGTTATGGATATAGGGTTAGATCATGGTGTGTACAATGGTTACCTGTTGTACTTAGTCAGCAGGTAACTGCCTGAGCAATACAACTAAGTTCAATCCTTCTTACAAACACTCCCGCTCCACATCTTCCTTGCGGCCACGCATTCCTCCACTCAACATTCAGAATACAAATGCATACTGGTACCTGCCTCCCGGTATATGCAACTCTACCAGTAACCTGGCGCTCTCCATCTCTCACTACTTCAAAACCTAATGGCAACTGTACATATAGCTCCTCCTTAATATCGCTTTCCTGGAAGGCTGCAACAACATCCAGTTGTTGGATCTCATAGTCATGGGCAGCTGCGAATGATAGTACTAGCAGAACTGTACTAAGCGAAACCAATGTGGCATCAGTGTGCAAAAAGTCTATTCCGGGTTTCTGTTTAAAGCCATGGGCAACCAAACAGGCCTTATACCATTCGTGACCTCCATTCGAACCCAACGTTCTCTGCAATACCAATCCTGATGTAATTGCCTTTCTACCTATTAGCACCTTGTCCACCATGAGCCAAGTCTTAACCCTTTCTAGGTTACCAATTTCTTCCTCAACAGCCTTCATCCACATATCTTTTTCGCATAATCTAAGTGCCTCCTCGATTGACTGTAGACCGGCCTCCACAATTCCAAGAAAGTCAGCTTTTCCTGTGATTCCTTCATTCCTTTCCTCTTCAGATTCCTCATTCTCCAAATCCCATGCTCTTGCCAAGCTCGACGGTAAAGCTTTTAATTCCACTGTAAGCTCACTACGACCGGACCTTACCCGGACCCTATCTGTCTTGCTCTGAGAGGTACGTCCAACATATCTGCAAACTGGTTCCTCATTGTCTTGTGCTGGTGGCCTAACATGTATTATACCAAGTTCTTCTTAGTCTGCCTGAACTGGTGCTGGGTCCTCGTCCTCAGATTCTATGCCGCTTTAAAACAATTCTCCCAATCCATACTGCTCTGCATGCTTGATATCTCCATTTTTATCCTTCTCAGCAGAAATCACCACAGCTGATTTCCAATGTCCGAGATATTTGTAGAAATTACATCTCGGCTGGTAATCAAAAGACAGCATACAGGGTCGTAAATACTTTAATGTTTGGACGTCCAGTAATAACCGACAAAGATCCCGTTTCTCACCTTGTAATCTAACTTCTTCTGGTGCTCCTTTGGTATCCCATACATCGCCTTACATGCCCAGATGCGCAAATGACTAATATGTGGGATTCTGCCAAACCAGAGCTGGTAAGGGGTCTTTCTTTTCAGAGGGCTGCTGGGAGAACGATTGCAGAGATATATTGCTGTCTCATAAGCCAGAACCCAAAATGCCTTGGCCGCTACTACACTGGACATCATACTCAAGACCTTATTCATGAGTGTAATATCTTGACGTTTGGCAAGTCTATTTTCTTGAGTAGTGTATTCGGTAGCGTACTCACTCCGAATCCTATTCATACGAAGGTAGTCAAGATATTTCTTCGCTTGGTATTCCCCTCAACCGTCACTTCGGAGGGACTGAATCTGCTCGCCGGTGGCCTTCTCAGCCTCACCCTTAAATTCTAGAACGTAGTTGAATGTATCGGACTTTTGGTGCATAAAATAACCGCAGGTAGATCTTGTATACTCATCCGTGAAGTGAACAAAATACCGGCACTTTCCCAGAGAGAGGGTTTCGACTGGTCCCCATACATCACTATGGATACATTCTAGGACCTTGGTTGTGGTATATTGTGGGTGTAAGAATGGTTTGTGGGCCAAACTCTCCTACACACAGTCTCCACACCTATTCTTTCTTTCTGTCATCATATTACTTTCCACTGGGACTTCCATTCTGACGACCACCTCTTTTATTGATCTAAGCGAAATGTAGCTAATATGACCTAAATGTCGATGCCAAACCTCCTCATTCTCGATCTTTTGATTTTATCCAGTCTCCGCTTCAAAGAAGACATGTTCACTGTGGCATGATTTTTTCTTGTCGCTTTTAGTTGACTGCGTAGCGAGTAGGAAAAGCCTATTTCTCATTCGCGCAGTCCCATAAGAACTGAATACTGATACAGGCAAAAACCAATTCAGGGGTCAATTTTTACCTCTTGACCGCGCTCCATCAGCAGACCTAGTGACAGCAGATTTCGGCAGCCTGGGATGTGAATAACATTTTCGCTAGCCACCTTTCGGCTCTTACCCTGTGGTTGGATTACGGTAACCTCAACTGTACCAATTCCCCCACATAGGAGCTTTCTTCTGTTAGTGATATTGACAGTCCTTTCCCCAGGGGCGTACAAGCGATATTCGGTCAAGTATGAGAGAACTCTGGAAATATGGTTTGAGTAACTACTATCTATTCACCACTCCTCATCTAGCTCTGGCTGACCTAGAGAGAGCACGGTATCTCTCTTTCTGTTTCTGTCAAAACTCCAAATTGCAGAAGCAGACTGGTCTCCATTTCTGGTTCAATTGCTGGCAGTCCCCCTTCTACCTAAACTTCCATATGTTCCTCGTTGTCCTCCATTATTCGAATATGAATTTCCTGCTCCACCTTTTGACCAGCACTCCTCCTTGTTATGACCTTTCTTTGCGCAATTATAGCATATGATACTCATATCACGTCCAGCTCTTTCACCGGAGTAATTTCCTCTACTAGTATTACTGCTTCTGGGGTTCTCATTCCGAGATTTCTGTCCATTTCCGGTGTGAGAATACATGACTTCTCCTCCAGAGAGTCCTACCCAATTCTTTCTTTCTGACTTAAGACGGCTGTTGTGCTTCACCATCTCTTCTATTAGTTGATTCAGTCTACTGACCTTACTATTGATATGGCACAATGTTCTCCATGGCTCATCGTCCATAGGTAAGGCCCGTAGAATTGTATATGTGGCCTTAATATCACTAATCCCTTGACCTTCACTATCACAAAGTGCAAGTTCACAAAGCAAGGATTTAAAGTGGTCTTTAAATGCGATAACAGTGGGAAAGTCGCCAACCTTTAACGATTGGATGTCATCATTAATCCGGTGGAGGTGTTCCGCTCCGCTGTCTTTCTGGTCTTTCCTCAGTGATGTCCACATCTTTTTTGAAGTCTCTATATTCCAGTATTTTCTTCGAATGTGGGGCTCCATATGGCTCGCTAACACTGTCTTCGCCATAATATCCCTCGATTTCCATTTCAGTTGCTCTTTCGTAAGTGAGGTAGATTTAGTAGTACCATCATTACCTGTGTCTAGTGCGAGGAAACCTACTCTGGAAGGGTATTTCTTTGTTGCGTCAACGATAAAAGTCAATCCTTTCCAGGCGATGAATATCATCATATTCCAGGCCTACCGTTCATAGTTTGTGTCATTCAACAACTCGATATTCAACTTCAGGTTTATTCTTGACGACTCTAAACTCGACTCACTCATGACGTCAGTTTGGTCCGAGACTCGTGGTTGACTTTTCTTTCTTTCTTGAAATATCTTTCCAGGGTGTTGATTCGCCCGGGCTCATAACCTGTTGGGGCCAGCAGTATCTGTATAGCACAGTGGTAGACGATAGCAAGATATTTCACACAGAACTTCGACTCTTCGTTTGTGTACTTTGTATATTTTCTCTCTTGCGTATTCTTTCTTACTGGGACGGGGAAATTGTGCTAACTATATACACATCAGATGTGGCCACCTATGGTGTACCACAAAACACACCAACAGCCGATGTGACAGTCACCAGTTGATCATGATATCCACAAGTGGACATGACAGCTGTCCCCAATCAGATAAGGCAGCCATGTATAATCCTTCTATCTATCATACGGTAAAGTCCACATCATCCTTCCAACAAGGTATATGTAGCAGCTCTCCTCGCACAGGTATAAACCTTCTCAAAAAAGGAGTAAGATAACACAAAGCTTGTACCTCCTTGTAGTTTACCAGAGTCAACCAATTCTATACCTTCTCGCACTTGCAGAATGATGTTCTTAAACTATTAGGTCCCACTTCAAAACTCACAAAGTTCAGTAATTCCATAAAAACGCATGACATAGAATCTTTCAGATACATAGAACCCCAATCGCATCGTGGAAAGAACTGCTCATTGAGCAACTGATACATAGTATCAAAGCATGTTGCAGATCTGTAACTATCATCGATCATTCCATCGAAAGCAAACTCTTCATAGTCACCAATAAGCATATTCTCTCCTGCTAACTGGGAACCTACACCATCTTTCTCTTCCAAGTCTTCAGGTATAATACCAAAAACTAAGTTCATAAAGTGACTGTAGGTGCGCATTCCACCAGTTAATCCTTGGCCCATAACCTTATAATAGTACATGCCGTATGGTGTTACGAATCCTCGCTTAGCTTCGTCTCCAGCCCTTACCATAATGGCCCAATATGAATTATCTGCGTCATAGGTAAAGAAAAACCTCTTTCACTTTTTTAAAATGGTGAAGACAATTTGTTCGATACATGGATAAGGATAGGGAGACCTTTCGGTTACACGGTTGAGAGGTATAAAAAAATGTAAACCATTCTCAATTGTGAATCCTTAGGGAGGTTATCCACTCTATAATTAAGGGGAAACATAGTCCTTGCACCTCATTCCGAGTCACATCTAAAGATTAAGCCCACTTCCTCTATTTTAGGTATCAATCTCCTCCAGAAAGCTATTTCCTCCTCTATATAAAGAGATATAGATGCTCAATGAGGAACAGCCCCAGGCATTAGCACAATCGCATGATCAATTAGATCTGTCTGCCGTATTTGAAGTAGATTAGTTTCAAACACATCTCATCAGGTATGTAGCATGTGTATAGCCTTATTCCTCTCTGTAGATGTTAACTACTCTCCTACCTGCAAGGAAGTCGACTTAAACCACATTTCTACTCCCTCATCCGCAACTGACACTTCGTCCTATAATTCTCTTTTGACTGGCCAGTCAGTAGTCGGAAATAACAGTGCCTTATTCCTCATCAGGGCAGTTGTAGTGATTACCTGCAAGTATTCCCTTCTCGGTATAGTATTCGCTCGCTGATTTGACATTTCTTCAGCAGTAGTATTTTCCTCTTTATTTCTTTTCTCAGCCTCCTCTCTCAAGTCCCTCTTTATGCTATACCGGTATTACCTCTTCTTCGCCTGTTTGCATATAACCTGCTCATCGTCATTCTTGTTACGGCTTTCTTCCATCCACTTTCCAACAATGAACGCACTACTCTCCACAGCTATCGCTCTAAGGTCATGAGTGCATCGCCTTGTCACTTGATACTAAGACGATACGGCTAGTTTCCCTTCCCCAAATCCTAACCTTTATCATCCTTCCACTGATCAAGTTCATTGAGCAGAGTCTCAATCGCATTCTCTCCTTCTTCATTATCCACATCACAAAATGGTTGGCACTCCGTATTTTCCATTTTAATACCAGTAGTTCTAATCGCGACACCTGAGACTTTATGGCGAACTTTATCACTTCCTTCTTTAAACAGAGTTCTTATAACATAGTACTCCACTGCCTTCACTCTGTTTAGCCAGCAGCGTGAAAGTAACAACTGGTATGTCTGAGAGACTGCAACCTCATAGGACTTAATTCTAGCAAGAACTCCACCCACAATGATGTCAAGCCAGACATAATACTTTAGGATAATAAGATCATCGTCTGCAAGTCGCATACCTAATCCTGAGACTCGACATCTCTTCAACAGAAACCTATCAACTAACTGGGTCGAAATGAGATCCAACATTGCACTGCCATCAACAAAGACCTCCTGAGCTTTAACGTTTCCAATCCCAGCTTCGATGTAGAGACATTCAATATTTTCCCCTGAACCTGGAGAGGCCTTACAAGTAACTTCACCACATAGAACAAACTTAGTAGAATGGAGCTAGATAGGATAACTTGGTTTCTTAGAACCTTTAAAAACCTTCTTCCAAGTAGGGGGTACTAAAGAAGATAAAAGCTGATAGAGGTCTCTCCAAAGTCTAGGAGAACTGTCTAACAATTGCAGAAGTGTCATGTTCAACCCAGGAGCTGGCGCGTTCAATGCATCCTGAATAGTGAAAGGCACTTGCCCTTTCATCCAATTAATAGGAGCAATAGTCCCTTTCTGTTTTAGTCTCTTCTTTTGTTTTGCTGAGGATAGTTGAAACCTTACTACAATCTGCTCCTCAATATCATTTCCTTCAACCACGATCTCCATCTCTAGCTCTTGATACCCACCCCAATTGCTTGCCACATCTTCCTTCGCTTGTTCGACTTTATTATCCTCAGTTGGATGAACTGTAATCTCTGCCCCTCTCTGATGGGCTAAAGGATTATTTGTAGGCCTTAGTGACCTTCTCGGTTGGGAGCTTTCTCCCACTTCTTCCATCCAACAGGGAGCCTTGGCAGCCCTCTGCTGCCTAGATTCCGCTTCCCCTTTACAATCTTCAACCCTAGCTAGCTTCTCACCTTGGTCATTCAGGAAGATAGTACGAACTGCTAGAATCCTTACAGCAACTATACATGCATTCCCTAATTCAGTCGAAGTAACTGCGTAAGATCTAATATATGCAATCTGAACCAGTGTAGCTGGAGGCCTAGATCCTCTATGCAGAGAAGGGCATGAAAGAATCACACAAGGAGTAACTTCTACTGATATAGCTCCAGACAAGAGAGCTTGTTCTGATTAGTGGCACTGTGATTGAATCTCTGGTTGTGATAGCTCTCTCTCCCTATGAACTCGATCCTTGACTTGTTGTTACTAATAAGCGCTAAGCGGTGAGTTAGTACAGGCATCAGAGTAGTGACCATGAATTGTACAAGTAAAACAGGTAATTCGAGAGTTGCTTCTTCTTGTACTGTTGAAGTTCCCTTGTCCACGGTAAAAGCTACAAGTTGGACAACCCACGGATCGCTTTTATACTATGGTAAACGCATTAAAGTGTTGCTGGATTAGTGGTGGCAAACCTACAGAAGTACCTGTGGGGACAAGTGGAAGATTAGCTTTGCCTAGAGTATTTACCTGTTGGTAAACAGGCAGGGAATAAAGAGAAGAGATCGAGGGTTCTGAGTCTCATCCTTTGTGGTAAGGCCTAAAGGGATCAAGCTACCGTATGTCTTGGAACGAAAACTTCACCACGCTAAGAGCTTTGACGCAAGAAAGATTAGGCGAGTCTTTCAAGTCAAAGGTAACCCTCTGGTGTCTTTCCTGATCTAGCATTTCATTGATACATGCAATTACTATGGGGTACGTCAAGGTTAATC
>NW_003298802.1:112687-115401 GCF_000151645.1 Tuber melanosporum | reverse complement strand
CCATGAATTATTGGAATCATCGTAGTTTAACTACAGTCCAACAAGGTGTTGTCGCTGTCACACATTGAATTACATATAATTTGACATCATTATGGTATTTAGATCGTGGATGGTAACTAGACGATGTAGTTGAGGACTGGTTCCATAGTCTTATTTTCCTCTTTGCTGCTTTCAAATTCCGACGCTAGGTATGCTGTCCGAAGTCCATTGCTGGCGTCTACATTAAGTTGTTATAACTCATTTTCTGGGATAGTTTGTATCTAGCACATTATGATGTAGTTAATCATGTGTGGTTGGAAATCAATTGGTAAGTTGTCTTCCCACCAGATGTTCACAATGACCTTAGCATGCTCGAGTCCTTGTAGTAGTTCCCAGCTGTTATCGCCTGTTGGATATTCATTCTATTAGACCAGGAACTGATCACTTCTATGTTAAACGTGGTCGCCTCAGAGTTCTTCAACTTCCCATTCATCATTTTTATCAATGATGATCAGTGCATGTCAAGAGTGGGCTCATCTAGCAAACTTTTACTAGTCTTTAAAGTCACAGTGTTTGAGAGTAGAGCCATGTAAAATAGCAGTATTGTGGTGATACATACTTCTATCTATTTTTACCATTTAGTTTTCTCTATCCTGATCAAAGGAAAAGACCTTAAAAAGGACTCGCCATGCTGGTTGTAGTTTCTTACTGTATCCAACGTTGCTAACCAACATATCATCATGGACTATAAGCATGTAGCTAGGCTGAAGAGGTATATGCTTACATCGTTACTTGTAAATAGGTAGTTGTAATGTGGAATGGGGCAGCTTTAATAGCTTGGAAGGCATTATTCTAGATAGCTAAATGGCGGTTTAAGAGGTTATCTGAGGTGGTAATAGAGGAATTCTTCAATAGTGATGTAGGTAAGGGAGGATATGTATAGAAGTCAGTGACGTTCCTTACTATGAGCTATATGTATCCAAAAATTTGATTAACAGCTACCAAGATTGTGTCATAGCCAGCAGACTTGTTAAATGGTCTTGAGAAATTTATAGCAAATGATTCCAATATTTTACAAGGCAAGTAGAGAGTATAAGCTATCCTTTCAGCAAGTTGTACACGTTCCTTATTTGCTGGGCAGAGTTCATATTGTTTGAACACATCAGGGAAGTCTTTTCGCTTTGTAGGTAGTAAAAATAATCTGAGGTGTATTGGAGATCGCCATCGGCACTGTGATGTCCTTTGTGGTACATTGCAGTAATAACATAGTCCTGAATTTGTATCATTAAACAAGTGGCATTTCTAGAGGGACAGGCAATATTTGCCATAATAGGTCCTGGTATAGATAAATTTGTTAGATAAGTTGTAAAAGGCTACATCTTAATGTCAGGAGGTGTCCATAGCTTTGAAACAAATTGGGCCATGGCTGTATTCAGCAATCATCTGAATTCGGAAAGATTCAGTAAATTCTTCCATAGTTGATCTAACATCGTGCTCATCATCGATGTGTAATCTCCTGATTGGTTTGATTGGATCGTGTTGTTCTTCAAAGATCTCACAGAGCTACTCATCATATTCAGCAATTATGGATGGCATGATGGAAAGGCTAGCTTGATTAATGTATACGAGCAATTTGCTGTTCAATTGGGGTCAGGAATCTATTACAGAAGGTGATGATTGTGGCGCTGGATGTGGAAGGTACAGGTAAGATGTTGCTTAAAAATAATAAGGTTCTACTTTGACTGTTTCAAGGCCTTGTGGCCATCTTGGTGAAGGATTCAGAGTAAGGAGGTGTTGAATTGATCAATCATTAGTGTCATCGATGATTAGATTTTCATCTACCTCTTCACTAGTTCTGTGGCTGCTTTTTTTCCAGTCGTCAACAGAGGTAGCGTATAGACGCAGGTATCAGTTACGGGATTTAATTTCACTCTGGTGGAAGGAGCAGGTATTGAAGTAACAGTAAAACTAGTGGAGTGTGCTTCATTTATACTCATGAGGGGGTGAACTAAGGTGTGTGCAGTCATCTTCCCATATGTTTATGACAGCCTTTCTGCGTTCTATTTCAAGTACTCGATACACAGAGTAAGAGAGGGAAGTGGAGGGACTGGTAGTACACAATGTAGTCAATTTTGGTTGTTGATCATAGAAGGTGTCGACAGAGCTATCTTTGCCTTGCCCTGCGTGGCCATAAATAACAGAAGGGTCTGAGAGCCCATAGCTTTCATACATGTGGGAGAAAGTGTCAGCTAAATAGTTTGTTCTTCCAGTAGTGAAGATGACTACTGCATCATACGTGCTGATTACTCCAATCCATCATGTGCTTCTCCGGCACTGGCTATTTTTGATTTTCAGATTGGTGAGTGGTTGGTAGTCGTTAACAAGATGGAAGGTGTTACCCATCAAAATAGATTTGAAAGCAACACGAGTATTATTTACTTGATTGCCTTCCTTGTCTGTCCTTCGACGGTACATCTGTGAATTAGTGAACTTCCGGGTGTATAATGCTGCCGGTCTTATTATTTTAGGTGATGCTCCTTGACCAACCGATACTCCAAGTCCTACTCCTATGTATCAGTAAAAATGGAGATTGGCTCTAGTTTCTTGTAGTCTATAGGCTGTATACCATTGGCGTTTTTCATTATTTCTTTGATGTTGGTAAGGGTCTGGTCGTGAAGGTGGATGCAAATGAATTCTGCATTACTGGTAAGGTCTGTGAGTGGAACAGTTACAAT
>NW_003298802.1:98816-112537 GCF_000151645.1 Tuber melanosporum | reverse complement strand
CGATTACTCAGTGCTTAAGTTCTAAATGAGATAAATTCTTTTTGATTTCAAGATATTTTGTATCCTGTTAAACAAGATATCATTATGTGAGAAGCATGTATTCCATCGTCATATATTTCAGGATGCTGACTATTGCGCTTTTCAGCAAACAGTATTTATTTGTTTCAGCTTGTATAGAATTTAGTTTTTTCCTGAGCTTGGTACATACCAAACACGTACAGTATGCATGTTGCTCTTTAGAGTTGGAGAAAATGAAGATATCATCAATGTATACTGATACATAATGAGCAAGGTATTGGCTTAGCAGGATTTCCATAATTCACTTGGAGCCGGTATGTGCATTCATATCAACTGGAAACTTAACTCGGTTAATGAAACTTCTGAAGGGTGTTTTGAAACTGTTATAGTATTAACCTTCTCGGTCTATTCTTCTCAGATAAGAGGAATTGCATAGTTCAATCTTGCTTCAGAATCTAGCCCGTCCGACTGCATTCAGGATCTGGATTTAATTTGGAATAGCAGAATTGTCAATAATAGTGTTTTTATTTCGTAGTTTGAAGTTATCAAGAAGGCAAATTCTTTTGCCTCCTGCTTTGAGTTCGACAACCAATAGTGCGGCACTTAGCCCTCCTACCCTGTAGATAATTCCTCTTATTTCCTTCTGGTTTATCCAATTAAATAGTTGATTTTTATATGTGTTGGGTATAGAGTAGGTTGATTTGTTCTTAAGATTAGACAGGTCCATTATGTCAATATTGTTGTTCACTTGCCTCGTAGGTGGTAGTGGTTCAGTGATCTGACCAGCGAAAGCATCAAAGCTTTTGTGTAATATGCGCTGGGTAGTTGCTTCACAAACTGCGGAACAGTATTTTCTGCTTGTTAGTATTCATGAAAGTCAGACCTTCATATCAGGAAAATCAATAGTAGATTCTGTACATCTGATTATAGTCTGATGGTGGTTTAGCAATAGTATCCCAATCAGGGCATCATATTTGGCTAGTCTTTGCACCAGCATAAGATGAGAGGGTAGAGTAGCCAAGCAAAGCTGGATAGTAGTGCTATAGGTCTTATAGCCTGTGGATCGTAATCACCTTACTGCTATACTGCCTAGAATGAGTCGGTTGGGTCTTGGGTTCGGAGTCCGTGGTTAGAGATAAAAGTGTTGCTGATCATATCTCTTACCATTGAGTTAGCATTGAACAAAACATTGACATTTTACCCCTTGATTATCATTGTACCTTCTGGGTAGTGTAGGGCTTGAAGATAGCAGGTAGTTGGACACTGTTGCATTCCACATTGATATATTCAAGATGGACTTTCTCATACTCACTGGATTGGGTGTCGTCACTACCACTTTCAATGTTATTGCCTGCTATCTCTTGTTTGATAGCATTTTTCTTTCTCTTCTTGGTAGGACAATTCTTTGCTTTATCTCTGGTCTTTCCACATTCAAATCATTAATCTTTCTGGCATGCTAATTTCTTTGTCAACTTGGTTTTCTTCTTCCAAACTTGAGGTGTTTCTTCTTCAGAGTTGCACAAGACCTTGTATCGAGACACTCTATACCTGGGCAAGGATGACTGAGTGTTGTCTGCCTTAGGTTCATGGGATATATTATCCTTTCGTTCTCTCGTTTGAATTATAGTTGCTAGGTTATCTCCATCTTTCTCTAGTGTTTCCACTTCTCACTAGAGGGTAGCGTGCATGGTATTATAGAATTGTCCCTTCAAGATATAACCAGATATGCTTCTTCTCTTCATTCTGTCCCTATAGACTAATGGATTAGTAGCTACATTAGTGATTTTTTAACATGCATACTGTTGATTTGTCGAGCTTATTGAAACTTCTGTATAACAGGTTATTCATCATGGAGTATTGGAATTGGTCATTGAGGTATTTGACAATGGTGGTTTCTCTTAGTTTCTAGCTTGTACTATGTTTCTTGCAGTATTAGTAGTAAGCATCCATTACTTTTCGTTGGCAGAATGATACTAAGAACGGTCTAAACACAGGTTTCTCTATATCTACATTGTTCCAGAGGTGGTAGTGAGTACACCTAGTTGCCTATTAATCAAATACCTTGGGTTTAAGGTCTGTCGCTTCTCCTGTAATCTGGAGTGGTATTTGGAGCTTAGGTATGTGTTTGTTTTGTAATTTGAGGTCTTCCTTTTCTTCTTCTAGTCTTACACTAGATTTTCCAGATCCACAATGTCCTTCTTCTGTACTAGGCCTATCTGATTCGCTATTAGACTTGAAAGTGTTGCGAGTTCTAAAACCAGATTTCTTTACTGGCTTTGGAGAGAACTCCTTTGAGTGTTGTGGGGCTTTCCTGTTTGTAGGATCTTCCGACACTTTACCAGCACATCACAGTTTTGTCTTTCCTGCAAGGTCTTGGTATAGCATGTGCTTCTCACTTCTCGTTATACATGACTCTATTTTGGTGTTGAGACCAAGCTGAATGTATCGTGATTCAGCCTCTTCTCACATCTAGTACTCTGAGGTTGACATAAATAGGTTGATCAGGCCATTACCTGGTGACATGTTCATAACTACTTAAGAAGGTTAAAAGAATTTACTGTGATCGTCAAGTGCAATTCAAATTATTAGTAATAGGTATGATAGCAGTTAGGTGGCCTGTTCTACTGGAGAGGAGACTAGAGCAGAGAATTAAAAAAGGCTTTGAGGGTATACTGAGAAAACAAATAAGTAAGTATTGAACCTAGTATATTGAAAGACTGTCTGCAGATATCTACTGTTTCCATTGTGAAATATGGCGGTCTTTTTAATACACAAATCTAGTCATGTCTAGTATGAAAGAGGATATTCAAAAGTATCAAATTATCCACTTTGGTAAAACAAATTAAGTATCAAAATGATAGTTAAAACAAAACCAAAAACAAACCAAGTATTAAATAATACTCAAAACAAAACATAAAACAAAATCAAGTATCCAACAATACTTCAAACAAAACATAAAACAAAATCTAGGATTAAATGATACTTAAAACAAACTAAGTATCAAAGCGATACTTAAAACAAAACAGAAAACAAAATCCATAACCAAGTACCCTTACTGGTTACATCTACCATAAATTATTTTGGATTCTGTTTTATCATGTGGTTTTTTATCTAGCTCTAACCCACTGTATCTGTTAAGAGATTTCGTATAATCTTACAACTCAAGATTAATGGAATATAGTACAAATTCTCCAATTGCTGTTTGCATGCTACAAAAAATAAACTTAATTTCTGATTATGAGTGCTCTAACCACTTATATCTATATTTATAAGAGTGGAGTTTTAAAAATAAGCGACACACAATATCAAATTATACGTGCAATTCCCATCTTTTATGTTGTCGAATTTGTTCATCCACTTTTTCGCAGATACTTTTTTCTTTCATAGAGATGAACATATTGTGTATTCTTCATGTTTGCATAAGGGATACAGGGCTTAAAAGTATTTTATCAATTATTATACAGATTGAAGAGATTAATATACTACAAATCCGTGATCAGAAAGCTTCTTATCTTTATAAGGTCAACACAAACAATGTAGAAGCAGCTGAAGATGCAACGGGCTTTGTTTTCCTTTTGAGCTCGTTGCATTTTACCGAACAGGAAAAACCGCCTGTGGCGGGTAACAAGATTTGGCCAGAACGAGAAACCCATCACGAGTCCAAACTGCATAGGGTTCATGGTTGCCTGACAATCTTGGCCGGTTGGTGTAGCACTGCTGTATGACGCTCACCTCTTGTGCGTTAGGTTCAAATCTACAAGAACCTCCCACCTACCCTCGACCTTACCCGAAGACCCGTACTCAAAAGCATAGATAGTGTTCCAAGTTTACCTCTTAGCCCAGATCTGTATGAGGGTAGTACGAAATCATGAACCATGTTGGGCCTATAAACATAGTGGCAACCAATTTTCGCCTGAGCATTTGATACCGTGAGCATTTGAGTAATCTTTGCGCAGGGTGAAGAATACTTCCATCTGCTATTTTTCCTTTTCTACACTTTTATGTAAATTACCACTATATTGATAAAGCAGAAGGTGGGCTAGACTGGGGCTGTACAAAAGAAAACTAACGCAACTATATAGCCTCAAAAACGGATATTTTAGCGCAGGTCGGTAGGAAGAGGAAGGTAGGTGGTAATTGAAATTACCCAGTGCCTGATCTAAATCACGTGGTATCTAAGAACATTGAACTCTAAAATACAATAAAAAGATGACCAATTGTGACAATGCGTTACAGAAGAACATTGTGCAGCAGCAAGGGTAGGTACGGGGTAGATATATGCAACACTGAAGCCAATAATTTCCTTTTTTGGTAAGAAAATACGAAAGCTGAACGACTGCTGTGTGTTAACGCGATGCTAGTGACAAGGCGGGGGTGGTAAAATGAAATAATAGTGGCAATGCACGTGTCAAAGAGGGTGTCTGAGTAACCAGAGAAATGGCAAATGGATTGCATATGGTTCAAGGCGGCTTGGAGGTTAATCTCTCTGTGGTCCTAGGCCGTGTTGCCGGTGGCCGGTGCTGGGCGCTGTAATAGCTCAATTACTCCTCCGTGACCACCCACAATGGCCCACCAGATTGGTTTTCTTTCCCATCTGTCAGGCCTCCCAGGATTAACGTCCCGACGCCCCAGTAGAATTTGCACCACTTCCATCCGTCCAAGTTCAGCAGAAACTGAGAGGGGTGTTCGGCCGTTGTTATCCGGTTGGTCTGGGTTGATGTTGTGGTGGGTGAGGAGGATATTCACCACTGCCTTGTGCCCTACGGCAGCCGCCATGGCGAGTGGTGTTCGGCCGTGGATATTTGGCTTGTTGGGGTTGACGTCATCCCGTTTGAGTAGCATTTTCACCGTTCCATTGCGCCCAAACTCTGCAGCAAGAGCGAGTGGTGTTCGGCCGTTGTTATCTGGTTGGTCGGGCATGATGTCGGCACTCCTGAGTAGTACCTTCACCACTGCCTCGTATCTGCTCGCAGCGGCAATGGCGAGTGGTGTTGCACCGTTGGTATTTGGTTGATTTGGGTTGATGTCACCCCGCTCCAATAGCAATTTCGCCATTCCTTCAAACCCATACTCCGCAGCGAGGGCAAGTGGTGTTCGGCCGACGGTATCCGGTTGGTTGGGGTTAACGTCGTCACGCGCTAGGAGTTTTTTCGCAGTAGCCAACGATTGAGTCCAAACAGCAAAGGTGAGTGGTACCTGACCGCCGATATCTGGTTTGTTGGGGTTAACATCGCCGCGTTCAAGTAGAGTGTCTACCACTCCAGCATACCCACCGTGAGCGGCAAATGACAGAGGTGTTCGGCCCCGCTTATCGGCTTTGTCGGCGTTGACGTCGTGCTCTCTAAGTATTATTTCAACCACTCCTTTGTGCCCGTAGATAGCACCCCAAGAAAGTGGAGTGCGGCCGTCATTATCTTGTTTGTTGGGGTTAGCCTTGCCCAACTTAAGTAGAGTTTGCACCACTGCTGCGTGCCCGTTCCTTGAAGCAATTGACAGTGGTGTTTGGCCATGATTATTCGGTTTCTCGGGGTTGATGTCGTCTCGTTTGAGCAGTATTTCCACTACCGCCTCGTGCCCTTGCTCGGCAGCAAGTGAGACCGGCGTTTTTCCCCGGTTATCTGGTTTGTTGGGGTTAATGTTGGCTTGGTTGAGTAGCATTTGCACCACTTCATCGTGCCCATTCTGAGCAGCCCAACCGAGTGGCGGTCGGCCCTCGCCCAGTCTCCGATAGTTGACTACCCCCTCGTCAGATTGCATTTTTACTAAATCTTCGGTGATGTTGAATGGTTAAGGTGCCAAGAGTAGTCACGTTGTGAGGGAGACGTCCGACGATGTGTGGAAAGGGATCGCTCCCTCTTCCAAGATGGGGAAGACACAATAAAAGAAAAAACCAAGGTACCTCCTAGGATAAGCCCTATGGATGAATACCACGGGCTGCACCCGCTCCCGACATCCATTGTATTCGGTCCCATTACCGCCAGGGGCAGATGGCCTAGCGAGGATCCCACCTGTATCCCCTAGATAACATGGCAAAATGGAATTCATCGGATCGAAATTCTCAGCGGTCGCCCGAACACGGGGGACAACAGGGAAGCTCTAGCTTGTGTCATATCGCAACCAATGTGCGAGCTGCTTGATACCGTGGAAATAGGAAGATAGCTATGGATAACCTGCAGTCATTACAGTTTGAATCATGCTCAATACCTTAGATGCGCATCATGCGGCTGGCAATATAGTGTAAACCTGGCTTAAGATAAATATATATCCCGTAGGAACTGAACCATTGAACCTCAAACTTAGATGTCAGGAATTCCTTCTATTCGATCGCGGGTGAAAAAAAAAAATACAACGAGAAGCCGACTCACTCAGCCCGTGCTCAAGACAAAAAACAGACAAAATTATGATACCTTACCAGAAAAGGCAACTGCAAACTTCCTAGCTCGAGGTTCAACAATTCCAATTCTAACGGTACATACACCGTCTACCGATGTAATGCCACGGTACGAAAATACCATACCATCCTACCTCAAGATACTCTATATTCTACAGTTCTTTGGACAACTCTCTAGCCACTCTGGGGGACTGTATATTAATCGCACAATTTTGCGAAAAGAATGAGGCCCATAAATTATTTCTTAGTCATGAAACACAAGTAATCCCTGGAAGCACCTGCCTGCAGATGACGATGGCGAGCTGCTGCTACGGCTTCTAAAGGCCGCTTTCCCTCAGTCCGACCATACTCCCAGCGGCAATTGCTGACCTTTTATGATTACTTCTTGAGTGAATTACGATAACTTGAGCATCTTTCTTCGATTATTCAATTGGCTATGACAGAATGCTCCCAGGAACCGGGAGGTAACTCAAAGGTGTAATCAGTATTAACCTCGCCTAGTGGTCTCTTTTCCTGTGGCAATTAGATTTTAATAACATACGAGAAATTTCCCCATTGAGAAAAAATTCCTCGTGTGGAGATTTTTATTACGCCATTTCCACAGAGGGATCATTTCAGGGCCGCCTCAAACCACCTTTTTCTCTACAGCTTTCACAGACCTCCCACCAATCGTTGCACAGCCAGAATAGGCATTACCGAAACCAAAATTCTCTCTTACTACGCAGAGGCTTTGCTGTTTACGACAAACCAGATTACCTTTGCGGGGTGTCCAGATTGCCAAGTTGCTCAGTTATTATATATTCACCTAAGATTGTTAGAAAGTTGAGGAATCGAATCGAATGTCTTGAGGTTGGACAGTATATTTAGGTATCATGGTGGTTCATCGCTGGGTGGAGTACTCGGGTAGACGTTTCTTAGGATAAGCGAGATGAAACACCGCGGGTATGATGCTATAATTATCCTATTGCGAGTGAGTTAAAATCAAAAAACTGTAGGCGGTCAACAGATATCTCCCGATTACCTCACTCGCGTTCTCCCCAGCTCTCACCTGTCCGTCAAATTCTCTCTGCATCAATTCTCTGTCCAGTAGTTGCTCCTGTTCTGAATGATTTGTGTCTAGTCGAAAGGACAAGTTAAAAACAATGGCAAACTATAGGTAGTCATACACACTCGACCCCAGCATACCAATTGCCGAAGACGGTAGGACACCCCTCATTTTAGCCACCGACTACCAGCATGAATGTGTTATGAACTGACTCCTGAGATGGAAGCGCGCTGAGGAGGAGAAAATAAATCCACGGCAAGCCCACGAGGCGGCAACGACGATGCCTACTTAAGCCTGCAAACGCATAATCTCGCCCCCCATATCGCCCGGCCACCCCCCATTTGCAGCGCCCCGAAAAACAAATTCCTGACTATGCACCTACTATGGCCGCGAGTTCGTCTTCCTCTATGTCATTGCACTTCTGTTTGAAGATTCCTCTCTCATATTGGAAGACTTGGCCGACAAAATCCAATATGTCGCGTTAAGGATAGAATGGGGTAGATGTAGTTTTAGTCCAAATTGAGTATGTTCAAAATAGGGCCATGCGTTGCTAATAAAGAGAAGTAGATTTAATATGTACAAGAAATTGTTGTTATTAATAAGATATTGGGCAGAGAAAATGTGCTTACATAGTGAGTTAAAGAGCCAGTATTTTGTAGCCGTGGGTGCGGCGGGGCACCCTTTATACTCAACTATAGTAGGTTAATATAGATAAACCTCTCAATTTGTTAACCCATACATAGGCGGTTGATTCCAGATCTTGGCATATGACGCTATCTAGCGTAAGAGCGCGAATCAACAGTTCTTCTGCAAGGATGGTAGACTCGCCTCTCCTAACAAGGTCGGGTGTTTTCCTCTTTTTGATTTGTCACGGAGAGTAGGCGTTATGGTGCCTTTGCTCCCTTTCCAGAGGAGGACGTTATGGGCGCTGTAGCACAAGCGCCGTTTGTTCGAGTACTTACAGTGTCAACCGCACACAACTACATGTATGACCTTGTCGCATTAACTACTCCTCCCGCTAAAATTGTAATAGCTTAGCCAAAACTTCATCTTAGTTCGACATACTTCTAATTGAGAACACTCTCACAGCTAGTCTCTCAGGTAATAGCCTTTCATCTCCCTTGCACCTATGTGCTGATTGCATTGGGGCGACTCCTTGGGGATTGCCAATACCGGAATGGTTCTAATGGACAGATGCCAGATGCACGGTGAGATTGACAGGAATCCTGATCGGCTGGCAGCAATTTTATTGGTAGAACCAAATAATGATGATCTCATCGGCTATAGACCATCACGATAGCATATAGTAACAATGCATCCCTGTATGCATTGTGGTTTCGAAGCCGAAATTGACCAAAACATACGTAAGCCACGTGATATCAAGTGTGGTGGACGGAAGGATTATTTCTCTCTCTAGTCGGTCCCATGCTTTTCGAACATCTGTAGCAGATGTGAGGGACCCAAGAAGTCGGATAGACGGTAGCAATGCTGGTACTCTGGTTTATGTAGTAATATGCTTTGATAAGACAATCTCCATGGGAACTGCAAGTAACCACTAGGGCTTAAGGATAACAATAAACATTACAAAGCCGAACCCCACTCCATTGGGCTGCGGCTATGGGGTATGAGGAAATCATTTTGCTGTTATTGAAACGAGAAGATGTCAGCACGGACGAAGAAGAGAGGTGCGACCGGACTCCGCTCTGGAATGCCAGCCTCAGAGGACATACGGAAATCGTGAGGTTGCTCCTGAAAAAGGAAGATGTTGACCCCGACAGGCCCGATGTCTTTGGCGAAAGGCCACTATTGTGTTGAAACCGGCAGATGCAACCCTGTCCTCACCGTACGGGTGATGTGTCCTCACAGCTGTTAGGGATGTCGTAAAAGATGTCGTAAGATTGATTAAGTTAATAGCCACAGATGCTGGCTTGGCAGTCGTGTGTTTCCTTATATATAGCCCCTGTCCTCGCTCGTAGGTAGGACATCGAACCAGTCGTGTCATGTTTATAGAACAAGTCTCTACTCATTCATAAATCGATTCTATTTTGCCTAGCCGCAAACCAATAGGTTATGAGCCCGGGTTCAGCACTCTGAACCATACGAATCTTGTCCGAAGACAAGCATCTCCGCTTCCCACATCCAAAACCACCTTCCAGGTACGATGGCGGAAGTCTCCAAGTCCCTCAACATCCTGTAAATTGAGAAGTTGCGTGGGGCAATGAACTATCACACAGGGAGGTCAATCGCAATGACCTTCCTAGATATTATGAGTATATGGTATGTTGTGACGGGTAAAGCTCCGAAGCCCAATGGTACTGATACCACTGCTGAAGCCTCTTGGGGCGTCTATCCCAGCGCGCGAAAGGCTTCATACTTCTCAACAGCGACCGTGACCTAATGCCACTTATCTCCACAGCCCCTGATGCACCTACTACTTGGGCAAAGCTGGAACAAATGTTCGACAGGAAGACTGCGACTAGTCTCCACTCTCTTCTGAAGAGTATCCTAACACTTCGCTGCAGCAATAAACACAAAATTGCTACCCATATCGAAAGATATGATGAGCTCTAGCACCACTTACTAGAGCGAACATCTGCGGCCACTTCCTGGTCAAGAAACACCAGTTCCACACCCAAGGACGCTCTTGAAGCAGTCCTTATCCCATTAGCCCACAGTGAGGTCGCGAAATGAGCCTTCTTCCTTACCTCACTTCCTATCACTCTTGACAACATGGTAGATAATCTCACTACAAAAGAGACAGTGACATACAATGAAGTATGTACCAGGTTACTAGATATCATCCTGCAGAACAGCCGACCGACACAAATACCACCTTCGCATCAGCGAGTAATAACCGAAATGATAGAGGGAGAAGGAAAGAAGAAAAGAAGAAAAGATTTGTTCGTTTCGCAAGTCGAAAGGGTTTTGAGGAATCGGCCATCTCGCCGCAGATTGCTATACTGGAAAAAGGCACAAGAGAGGAGAGGCTTCCACAGTGGCAGCTTTAGTTGACAAGAATAAAGGGTACACATTTCCAACTACCGAAAGTGAATTCCCACTAGATGCCTGTATCCTGGATAGTGGTGCGAGTAGCTACATGACACCAGATACCAGCCAAATAACTTGTGCATGGCCAGCAAACGTAACGGTTATGATAGGAAATGGTAAGCAACTGCAGGCCACTGCGATGGGCAATGCAAGTTTCACAGCCCTTGTGTCCGATAGCAGTACACAGCACATTAGCCTGCACAACACCATCCTAGTTCCATCACTGCGGTTTTCTCTTCTCTCATGGTGTCGAATGGCTGAGGCAGGAGCATGCAAGACTGGCGATGCACTAGGAACCACCATTATTGTTAATGAGAATACAGTACTCGAGACAATTCCATATTCTGGTTTGGAAATCATATGCATGCCCTCAGCGATCGTTAATGCAAGGGTTATGCAGCTACATCGAAGGTTAGCTCATTTACCTCCATCAGCCTTCACTACCTTATGCACACATACCAATGGGCTTTCTACAGCACTATCGGTAAACGGGCTCTTCGACTGTGACACCTGCAGCGAAGGTAGGTATACAAGAACTATAGCTAAAGCTCGAACCACAGTTAGTCCTACTCCATACCACACTGTCCACAGTGATATTTGCGGCCCATTTAGTGTACCCACACCGTGGGGAAGCAAGTACTTCATATCCGCAATCGACGAGTACTCACACCAAGCCGAGGTTCACTTTCTCCAAAGTAGAGATGAAGCTCCGAAAGCCTTCCTTCACATGTGAAAACTGGCTGCAAGTCAGTACGATAGGAAGGTTAAGGTTGTGCAAACCGACAATGCAGGAGAGTTAACCTCTATGTGGTTTGAAGATGAATTAGCAAAGCTTGGTGTGAAACACAAGTTAGGTATTGCTCACATCCTTGAAACGAATAGAACGGTAGAGCGATTCAACCACAAATTGACTGCGTCAGCACGCACTCTACTCTTCGACTCTGGCTTACCCTTAAGCCTATGGGGGGAAGCACTTACACATGCTGTTTATACAAGGAATCGAATGCCGCACACCATCCTAAATAACAAATCACCACATGTAGCTCTTACAGGAGAGATGCTAGATCTTAGACACCTGCAGCCGTTTGGATCTCGAGCACATATCATTGTCTCAGAAGAGAGACAAAGAACAAGAGGAAAACTACTAGCACGCAGTGCAGAAGGACTTCTTGTAGGATATGGCCAACAGCAGAATCACTATGGCTTTTGGATTCCTTCCCTACGGCGAGGGGTTATATCGTATGACTTCACCGCGAGAGTGGTGATACCACCTGCCAATGCGATAACTATTAATACTTCTATGATGGAACCGCAGGCTATTCGACTAACTGCACCGGACAATACAGCATCTAATTTTACTTCATCTACTGTTCCCTATGCACCTGTATCCATGGCAGAGATCCACGATCACTACCCAAATCCGTTTGACTCCGCTCTACCTGAACCATCCTCACCGGAGTCTATGACTCCTCTATTCATTGCTCCCTCCTCTACACCAGGAATGCTTCCATCACCACCACCTGGATTACCAACTCTCAAGCAGCGTATTCCTTTAGCTGCATCAGCACTGCAAACATCCATTACTGATATCAGGAATGACACTTCTGAAGAAGTAATCATTTGTAAGCCACCACCTCCGGCTGAGTTCCATACATGCCATGGTCGAATGGTTAAACCCCCTTCTAAACTTGGTGAGTGGGGTAAAGTTGCCCTCCTTGGGTGCACCGATGAGGATGAACCTACGGTCTCTGCTGCACTCAGTGGTTCTGAGTCAGGAGAATGGACGAGTGCAATGAAAAAGGAAATTGAGTCACTAGAGAAGTACAGAACGTGGGAGCCGACAACACTACCTAAAGATGTGAGGTTTGGTGATACAAAATGAGTGCTAAGAAAGAAGCGTGATGAACATGGCAATCTAGTAAGGTTTAAGGCAAGAGTTACTGCTCGTGGATTTACACAGATACCAGGGATCGACTACGATGAGATGTTCTCTGCTGTGGTATGAACCGATACTCTACGCATCCTTCTCGCATATGAAATACAGCATAATCTCCTCGCTGTTCAATATGACATTGAATCTGCTTATCTGAATGCTCCACTGGATAAGAAGATTTAGATCAAATCGCCCACCATGGTTACAGTACCGAGTGGGAAGGTTCTTCACCTTGAAAAGAGCATATATGGCCTAAAGGAGTAGGCACGCGGTTGGAATATGACATTGGCGACAGTATTAAGAAAGCGCAGATTTCAGGAATCTATAGCCGATCCCTCACTCTATATTAATCATCAGATTAATGAGTTCCTTAGAGTTAATGTCGACAACTTACTCCTTCTCGCCAAAGTAGACGATGATTAACCTGATAGTTGGGTACTCACTTTATAGTGAACAACTTGTGAAAGCCCTTGCATCTTCTCTCCATTGAGCTTACATGGACCAATACATCTGTGTTCCTTTCCCAAGCCACTTACCTTCACTTGATCATCAAGAACTATCTCCCTTCAGGAGTGAACCTGCTTGTCACTCCATTGTCACGATTGGCACGTCCACTGAATCATGACAAACATGAACCTGCCACAGACCTCAAAGACTACCAATCAGCAATTGGTAGCCTCTTATATGCTGCCATTATTACTAGGTCTGACATTCTGTTTAGTGTCTGCTGTAATGTGTTCGGGAGGTGCTAATCACGTTATCGGTAATGGATACGATAGTTGGCTAGTGGCCTGCTCTTCCGAAGAGGAGGCGAGAGCTGAGCACTAAAGGAGGCTTTGAAGGTGTACTGAGGAACAAAGAAGTAACCGTTCAACCAAGTATATTGAAATACTGTCTGTCGCAGTCTTCCTTTTCTATGGTAGAAACAGGCGGTTTTTAAATACACAAATCTGTTCAAGTCTAGCATGAAAGAAACTAATCAAATGTATCAATTGATACACTTTGGTGAATCTAATAACGTAATAAAATGATACTTAAAACAAAACATAAAACAAAACCTTGTATCAAACGATACTGAAAACAAACCAAGTATTATAGCGATACTTAAATCAAAAAATAAAACAAAACCAAGTATCAAACAATACTTAAAACAAAACCTAAAACAAAGCCCAGTATCAAACCATAACTACAACAGTGTTGGATTGCTCACAGTCACTGCAGACCCATCAAAGGCTGTGCTTCCACTATCCAGTTATCGGTGGGAAAGCGTAGCCCAATCGTACTCC